>NW_009708732.1:47303-67452 GCF_000703405.1 Apaloderma vittatum | reverse complement strand
TCGGCCGAATGGGCCTCAGCCGCGAGGCCGGGTTCCCCGGGCCCAACAAAAGCCCTCCGAATAAGTCAACAGAAATCCCGAAAACGGATCACAAAGGGGGAAAGTGTCATTTGTCATTTGGGGAGGGGGGGCAGGCAGGGGGCCCGGCTGCTCCTCGCCTGCACCCGAGTCGACACGAGGGGAGGGTCGGCGCCTCGCTGCTTTTTCGGGCATGAAAAGCCACCGGGGATCAGAGAGGAGCCGCTGCTGGACACCCCGGCTCCCCCCAAAGCTGGCGATGGCCCGGCTGCGGCTTGAAGTAATAGAGATGTGAAATGAATCTTGCCTACAGAAAGAAATGAGGAGGTCAGGTGAGGGTAGCTAGCAAATAAACCATAGCCACAACCCTCCCTGGCCTTTGGTATTTCGCTTTTTGTGTCTTAAACTCCACCTAACCACAGAACACCTAAGGCACACCCCAGGCTGTTACAGTGAGAGGCTGTGTGATATTTTAGATTTTATTAAAAAAAATTCCCAGGGGCTGCAGGAGTGCCAGAGAAGTTTGTGCCTCCACATGTTGAGAGCCATGTTGGTCAGGTGCTGCGGCCGTAATGGATGGGTTTTAAATGGTTGTCATGTTTTTGTTATTTAATTATTCAAATGAAACCTCTTGCTGAGAGGAAGAACAACCCGCGGAATGACCTCTCGCGCGTGATTTGATTGTTCGGGTTTTTGCCCTGGTAAGCCTCTTGACAGCGTTTGGAAAAAGGATCCTTGCAGAGCTCCAGGTGACCAACTGCCTACAACACTGCCCAGAGGGATTTGGGTTTTGGTTTTTTTTTTTGCATATTGTGGTGATAACTGGCATGCAGTGTTTCCTCAGGCCACCAGACAGGTCATGCAGGGTTAAGGGACAAATAATTTGTCTCTAATTCCTTCTTTAATAAAAAGTCATGGCTCAGTTACTGGTAGTGCTTTTGGCTGTGCGTGGAGCCTGAGAGTATTGAAAGAGTTCCTGAGATCCGGGGATTTGATGTTGTTGTTTGAAAACTCATCGTCCATCAGGTACGGTCAGTGCTGGCCCATGTTGACCCCATTGGCACGGCTGCTGTGCTCTCCACTGGTCTAGCTCGTCAGCAATAGCCATTCTACTTAAAGCTGTACCTGAGGCTAGCACAGGCAAACTCTATTTTAAATATCTTACGTTTCTTTTTATTCTTAAACGGCAGCATGAAGCCATCCTGGAGGGTTGTAACCTGGCAGTTGCTGAGGGCGGCTGGTGTCGCTCGGGACCCCAGCTGAGCAAATTGAGGATTTGTCACAAGTTCAGACAATGTGTTATGCTCTTTTTGGGATGCCCTAGATTGCTTGTTCAATAAGGAATGAAGTGGAACTGTTTGGGATAGGATGTTTGTGCTGATTCCCCTTTGTTCTTGAGGACAATATTCTCGAGAAGCAGAACGGCTTAATCCAGTCTTACTTGGGGCAAAACCTCCACTCAAGTAAGAGACTCAGGGGGTTGGACATTTTCACAATACATTGATGCTGGGCTCTATGGGAGTTTCTCCCAGTGTCTTGTGTGTGTTAGGTCCAATATATCGATGGTGCCTGGACGATGAAGATAGCTTTCATGTAAGAGCCTCTGGTCTATGAGTAATTGTTTGTTTGTGGGTTTTTTTTTTTTTAAATACTGAAATTCATAAACTGTTTGGCTGAATTGTCTGAGAAAACCACTTGGTCTTTCTCATGCCGTAAGACTAAGTAAACAGATTAGGTGTATTTATTAGTTCAAACAGCTTGAGTGAAATTGAAAACGTAAGATAGCTGGAAAATGAACGTGGTGGGGGGTTCTAGCTGGAGCTCAAGGAACAGCGATTTCTTTTCAGCTTTGTGCTCCCGATTACTTCCAAATAAATCACGTTAAGAAGATTATTTTTAATCCATGTCTATATCAATAATTCACTTGGCCTTACTGGAGTAGTAGAAGAGATGCTTGTGCTTCAACTGAAGCAGCGGTTGGAGCATCGCTGGGGCGTGTCTGCCCTCTTTAGGTGGTTTCCCTTGAAGACTCAGGCAAGAAGGAATGCTTATCGCGGGGACGGCAGCTGATGCCAGCAAAGACGGGCTTTGGAAGTCTTCTCTCTTGGTTCATTACTGTTCAGCTCGGTGGCCGGGCTGTAGCTGGAGTTCACTTGATTGCCAGGGAGCACAGGGGAAAGGAGCAATGGTGCCAGAAGCCGTCTGTCTGTCTGTGATCTTGCTCTCTTCACATCCCTGAAGCCCGGAAAGAGTTTCAGTTCTGATTTCTTATGGAGGTAGCCCCTTCCTGGGGCATTGACCTGCTCTACTCCGGCTGTTTCTTGCCGACTTTCTGCACATGCAGACCCCAGCACAGCCTGGCTGTTTGGCAGTCGCATGCTTGGACTGTCGCCTGGAGTATCAGCCTGTCTGGGTGTAGCCGTGCTCGGTGCTGGAAAACCTCCCAAGGTTAGGAGGAATAGTGATAAAACCCCAGGCGGAGGAAGCACACACTCCATGTGTTTTGGCTTTGGTCATCGTGTATGCTGGGACCTCCTCGCTTTACTGACTGGAAAAGTCAAAAACTATTGCTCTGAGCTATTCTTGGAGGACTTCTCTGTGCAACACACACCTTGTTTATTACTTTTTAATCTTATTTTTAAGATTAACACTTGTCTGGCCTATCCTAAGGTTATGTTAGGTGATCCTAAGACAGGCAAGCAAACGAGCGGGAATGTGTAAATGTGCTGAGATATGCTGACACAGATGTGTAAAATAAGTAATACGTGTGATGTGAAGTACGTATTTGATCATGTATGAGAATGAATGGCTTCAGCAGAGCTCCCCATGCGTCTCTAATCATTTGCCGAACCATTTTGGCAGTGATGTTTCAGTGCCGGGTCTCTGAGCGAGGTCCCGTGGGCACGTGTTGATGAAGTTGCAAGGTTTGGATTGGAACATGCCGCACTAGTGTGACAGATATTTGAATCTGGTTAGGGCAAGGAACAAGTTTGCCAAGTCAGTTCTGAGGCATGGGGGGAAAAAGCAACTTTTGCCTAGAGAAGACATCATCAACTGATCCGAGAGTTTGCCTTTGTCCACCCTCAACTAAAGCTAATTTTTGTCTTCTTTTTTCTTTTTTGAGCATCAGCACCCCAGTCTGATGAAGGGTCGGACATCGATTCTGAACCAGATTTACCTTTGAAAAGAAAGCAGCGCCGCAGCAGGACAACCTTCACGGCAGAGCAGCTGGAAGAGCTGGAAAGAGCTTTCGAGAGGACACACTACCCTGATATTTATACTCGGGAAGAACTTGCACAAAGAGCCAAACTCACGGAGGCTCGTGTCCAGGTATGTATTTAAAAGCTGCCCTCACAAAGGGAATTTCCTTTTCTGCTAGCAAGCCTGTTCTTTTATATTCTTACCTGATCCTGCTCTGGGGTAGAAGGGAAATGCGAAGCTACACTGTTCACAGCCTTAGGGGTTTTTACATCTGTATGTGGACGTTAGTTTTCCAACTGAGTAAGACAACTGCTTTGAAAAAACTTCTGTGTTTTCTCCAGTAATTGTTCCATGGTTACTATGAATATAATACTGAGAAGAAGGTCTGTTACCTCAGTTTGTTTGTTTTACGCATTTGACAGCGCTCTGCATGTAATCGGGTCAGGTGTTGTGCCAGCTTAGAGCTATTTAACTGGTTTCATCTGTTGTTGTTTGGGTCTTTCAGGCATTAACAGAGGAGAGAAAAACATTTTAAAAAGGACAATGTGTCCGTAGAACCACACATGTGAGCAAGGCTGCTGGTGCAGTACCTAAAGTTTACTTTTAGGTTGGCTGTTGAAGTGGACTTGATTTAAACCTTGTAATATTTCTCTTATCTCCACGGTCAGTTGAGGGTTTATTTTCTTTCGAATTAAACTATAACTGCTACAATTTTATGTATACCTGGGTTATCTAGAGCAAGCTAATGTGCTGGAGGAATAAACCATGGTGTTGATCTGAAAAAACCGCTCATGAACCTGGATTTTCAGGTGTCCAAAACCAGGCAGATAGCAGCCAAATAATTCTGGAATTAACTGCACCCTGGAGTTCAGGTTCAGATTATTAAAAAAGTTTAAATCTGAGTTGCAGGTGTTGATAAGCAACTGTGCAGTGGGGCGATGTGGCTTGTGATCCAACCTAGGAAACCAAGTGAGGGCTAACTTGTGATCTAACCAAGGGTACAGGCGAATCTGGTTGCTTTGGCAAAACTCTGTTTTTGTGGCTTGACCTTTGAAGCTCAGCCTGAGGCATTCAGATTCCGCATACTGAAATAAGCAATCCAAAATAACCCTCGGGCTTTTTAAGACAAGCCCGTCTATTGCCTCTTGGCTCTAATATCGAGTATCTGTCTCGAAAGGTCTGGGCTTTTTCAGTTTTACCTGCTTAATGTTTTTGCAGAAGACTTCACACCACATTTCTTGTACGTGTTTGTTTTGACTGCGAGAGAAAATCAGATGTAGGGATGAATTTGTCTGGAAGGCAAACGCAGTGGTGCATGACTCTCTTCTTAATATGTTTACTAAGCGAAATGCTTGCAAAACAGCGTCATATATAGACTTGGGCCAGGTAAAAAACCAAATCAAGCCTTGGGACTCATCTATGTGCAAACATAATACGGATAACTTCCTCCACAAGTCCCGTTAGCAAAGTGAAAGGGATGTAGGATTTGATGTTTTGGGCTACGTTAACTTTGATGGAAAAATACGATAAAATGAAAAAAGACCTTGTTCGTGTTTTTCTAAAGCAATGACCCACAGCTAGAAGAAAAGCAGAACTCTCATTAGCATAACAGCTGTCTTAATGTGGCTTTAACCCTGTGACTTTCTACATTCCTTATGGCTTCCTTGGTTCCCTCGAGACACGTCCCGTCTCATGCCGCTCCTATGATCTACGGCCTCGCGAATTCCCCGGTACCTCCGACACACGGGATATTTTACCTAACCCGGCGTGGAAGAAAGTTCCCAGTCAATCAATGATTGAAATACCAGAACAAAACCTTCCTGGGATTAAGGATGAGCCGGGCTTGAGAGAACCAGCCTGTGGGCAGTTTCCTAGCACACTCCATCTGTCTGGTACCCTTGAAGGCTGGCAGAGTGATTTAGCAGTGGATTAAGGGATCCAGGATTTGCCTTATCAGCATTCAGCACCTCTCTATAGCCCCTTAAAATAGCCACCTATGATGGGCATGAAATAAAAGATGACCTGTGAAAAGGAAAAAAAAAATATAAACCCTAAGAGACTTGGGGCCGAGGGGGCTGGATAGCTGCACTGAGGTAGCTTTCAAGCTTTCTTAGTCACACTTCTTTTTTGGTAACAGTACGACAGAGATCAGAGATACCAGATTTTATAGGGATATACACACAAAGATCTCTTTGACTGCTTCCCGATCAAGCCACCATGTAAAAGAGCTGGCTCTTTGCAACCCCAGGCCAGCTGAGCCCAGAAAACACTTCTTTAATTTTTTTTTTTTTTTCCTCTGGAGCTGTAAGGTCCAGTTTTGCAGAGTTATTTTACATTCTCTAGGAAGTTATTTAATTGATTACAACTGGACCAACTTGCTGTTCCCTCAGTCCCTCCACGTAGCACTTGCATCTCATGTTTTATTTTTTCTGCCCTGCTGCCCCCTGTGCTTCCCCTTTTCCTTCTGTTCCCCGAGGCGGTCTCTGAACACCCATGAAAGGAAGAGTCTTAAACCACCGAACTGTCTATTTTCTCGCTTTCCCACTGTTAAAGGGTAACCAAATTCATCTTTCTAAGCTGGTCAGTTAGAGGTGGGGGGAAAAAAAAGTCTCCTCTGGGCTGAGATCAAACTTGGAACATTTCAGGCCCTTTCTGGATGATTTTTATTTTTTGGAAAGCAACAAGAAATTTGAGAACAGACTTTATGCTGTGACCGTTACTCGTGTACGTCATCGCGGGGACAGGAAAGGCTTTTGGGGAAAGAAGTGCTGCAACAAACTCCACGTGGCAAGTGTCACGACGTGTGTAACTATAACGAATACTTCAGCACTGGGTGAGTTAAAAATGCTCCCTGCCTTTCCACTGGAGGATTGTTTAGTTTTTTCTCCCCCGTTTTTGAGCATAGTGCGGTGTGGAGCCAGGACCACCTCTTCTACCGCCTCTTCCAAAGGCACCCGGCTCTTTTCTGAACGTTAGATGCAGGAGGATGGCGAAACTTCTTTGATCTTGTGCATGCACCAGATACAATTCAGAAATAGGAGCAGAGTCCCTAAGGATGAGCCTTCATTTGAAAATAAAATAGGGAAGGAGAGGTTAAACTTTTGCAGATCGTGAGTAAAAATTGCAGCCATGTGGTGCGTTACTGGTCCAGTTTAAAACCTCACTGAAAACCATCATTACGGTGCAGTGGCCTGTTTTTACCGACTCAGTTTGAAGGAGGATCCTAAAAAGTGATTTTTTTTGCCCAGCGCAGATAAAGATCAAAGGCTCTTCCCGTGCTTCAGAGCAGCTCGATTATGGTTTCTGTAACAACCAGCGCATACAGAATGATGAAGGGAGCATCTTTTCCTTTTCGATTCCCACATTGGGCTTATTTTTAGACCTGGATGAACCAGGAGAACTTTGGCAGCAGCTCAAAACCTGTTTCAGATCGACGGTCTTTTGGCGAAGGATTTGTTTTTAATATTTTTTATTTAAAACGTGGTTCAAGTTTGTCCCTCAGAGGACCAGGAGCCTGCCTTGGCTGCTGGGGGCTGGCCAGCCAGACAGAATTTTTTGGGGCTGCGTGTTAAAGGCAGGGCCCCCCAAATTATCAGAAATGTGATGGGTGAGGCTTGTGCGTCGGAGAAAGTTGAGGATGTGGCCCCAGCTGCGTGGGATCGTGTGGGGCAGGAGGTCCTGGCACACTATCTTCTCGTTCGACCCCAAAAAGCAACAGGGAAAAAGCTGTTTGGATGCTTTTAGTCCATGAATAATGGTGAAAAAGCAAGAGAAGTCAGGGAGAATTCGGAAACATGAGTATGTGCCTGCCTGAAAAGGTTCTTCTCGGCCAAATTCCAGGTTTAAATTGGTTTGCTTGAAGGGTTCCAAAAAGGCAAAAAAAAAAAAAAAAAAAAGGTTTAACAAAAGAGCACGTCTGAAAATTCAGGCAGATCTCTCCAGGCTACTAGGATGGGGTTGAATGTTCCCATGTCAAACTTGTAATCAGCTTGTAAGCTTTTGTAAAACGCTTGTTACAACCTCAGCAAATAAAATGAGTCCCAAGAGCTTGGAAGTCTTAAGTAGCCAGAAGAAAAATTATTATTTTCTTTTTTAAAGTGCCGTGTTTGCGTATCGTTTTCTTTGTTTCACTGTGGTACAGGCAGGGCAAGAGGTGGTTTGGAGAAGAAAAGAGTGGCAGGAAAAATCCCAAACCTATTACTCTTAAGCCTAGTAGTAAGGTAGTAGTAAGGTTTCAAAGCTCTGAGGTCCAATTTCTCCATTTTAACAGTCTCAGTAGCAGACAGTGAAAAGCATTCAGTGGGAAATCATGGGAGAGGGGAGGACCTGTGCCAACAAACAAACAAAAAAAGTCTTAATTTGCCCTCAGCTCCTCCAAAATGGTTTGAGCCTTGTGCGCTCCTACGGGGAGGTGGGAGAGAAGGAATGCGGGGCAGATTCAGGAACATTGAAGACCTTTCAGCAGATCTTTACAGTTATTCCTGATGTGGTTTGTGGAGAATTTCTGGTGCCTTTTCTTGAGGCTGTCCCTCTTGCATCATGTATAGGATAAAGAGAGCAAATGCTGCGTGCATTCTTCTAGTAGATATAACCCTGTAATTGCAGATACTTTCCACCCCCCTTGGGGTAAAGGAGAAATTCTTCTGGGTAAATTAGCCAACTACAAACATATGCAGGCCCACGAAGACATATTTCAGTATAGAGGAAAAGGGATGTGATTTTGATTCTCTTGTTCTGGTCCCTGCTGCCCAAGGGCTCAAATTAGTGGCGCTTTAATTTATAAATACACAGTTCAATTTGCTCATTACTTAACGTCTTGCAGAACGATTCGGCTGCAGAGTTTTAGAAGTGTTTGTGCGGGATGGAGTCAAAGTCTTTCCAAAGAAACCTATGAGAGCTGAGTTTGTTTGGGTGGGGTTTTCAGGGTTGGGGGTTTTTTTTGAGTGGGGATGGTTTTTTGTTTGTTCTTGGTGTTGTGTTTCAGCCCCGCTGTCGCCGAGGACTCCTGCTTGCAGGACGGTCAGATTTTGTTGGAAATACATAAATTTTGGGTGAAGGCAGGGATGTGGTTATCATGAAAAATATCATAAGGCAAAAGGGGAACAATTCCCCCCCTAACGCTGGGTCTAAAATTAGAAGTGCCATTAACAATCCATCAGTCTTTGGAGTTTGTGTGGTTTTGGCACCGATGCTCGCGATGGTCAGGGCTGTGTATAGCAAAATAGCCACGGGTTTTCTGCAAAATTCACATCTCGAATGTTTTGCCCTGTTGGATCAGAGCTCTTTTTGCCTTAAAAGCACATAGAGCGCTCTGTGTTTATGATCAGGCTGTTGAAATGTCAAGGCTCATTACGCTGGTGTGTTCCCAAGTGAATAAAAGCATCTTTTAAAGAATATCCTGTTGAGGTCAATGCAATAAGATGTTGGCGTGAGCACTGGCAAACTGCTTAAAGGAGAAATGATAATAAGAGGCAGGACCTAATTATTAGAAAATAAACATGGGAGAAACCTGTTAGTTCGCCTCATCCATTTTACATCAGTGCAAAATATTTTTTTTTCATATATTCTATCGCGGTGTGATTTCTTTTTTTGGTTAGTGCAGTTCCAGATGCTTGAAAAACTGGAGCCTCCAATACTTGCGTTCCTTAGAGAACGATTTCTTTCTTTCTTTTTTTTTTTTCCTTCTAAATTTCCTCCTCTTCAGTGGAGGACATAGTGGCTTGGGGCGACTAGGTTTATTTTTTAAGTCTTGGTTTGATGTTGGCAAGATTTTTTAGGATTTATTTAATTGGCAAGTAACAGTGCACGTGGATTCTTCATGGTGTGTGCCGATTTAAAAAAAAAAATAAGAAAAAATCCTGAATGCCTTTGAATAAGTTAAGGCAACTCAGCATAGTCTAAGTGAAATAGTATGACTTAAAAGTGATAACAAACTAAATCATTTCAGTTAAGATAGAAAGCACAGAACTACCACTGAATAAAGTTTAGGATCTGGCTAATTTTAATAAATGTTACATAAAATATAAATAAAATAGTTGGGTTTGTTATGTAGTTTTGAGTAATTTTTTCTTGCCTGTCCAAAACTGATTTTGAACTGAACTCTCCTGTTTAATTGTATTTGTGTTTTTTTTCCTCCTGTCTTACTGTTCCTTTATTTCTTCTTCGTGTTCCGCCACACACAAGGTGTGAAATCTGGGGTTGCCTGGTATAAAACAGGAATTAAACGGCGCTGCCAACCGAATTTCAAGCCATGTGAAAAGGGTGACAGTAAACAGGAACAATAGTAAAAAATATTGTGTTAAAATGTCCCGAGTTACAGATTCAGCACTTCACTGTGTTCGTTTCTAAAAAATGTGCAAGTTGGGGCTGTACTCAGAGTCATTTTAATAAGTTCTTTAAAATATTTTCACTGAGGCAGGTCCGAAGGCAGGTTCCTGCACCCCTGAATTTAACGGGGCTCTGGGTGGGCAAGAGAGGTCAACTATGGGTTTTGTGGTACCGTGGAGTGCGTCTCCGTTTCGGGGGGGTTTAGTTAGGTTCCTGCACCCCTGAATTTAACGGGGCTCCAGGTGGGAACAGAGCTCAGCTGTGGGTTTTGTGGTACCGTGGAGTGTCCCCCCATTTCGGTGGGGTTTAGTGTGTACCCGCAGTTCTGGGAAAATGCGAATCTAGAAAACGAGTCCCAAAATCCGCCTATAAAAAAAAAAAAAAGGCAAAAGCATAAGGTTGGGCATTAATGCAAGTCGCTTGCTCCTCGGTTAAAGCTTGGGATCTGCCTCGTTTTTAATAAAGGTCTATGGCTTGAAGGCAAAAGCTTATCTGTAAACAAAATCTTGTTACCTCGTTTTCCTCAGTGAAACTACGGGTGTAGCTGGGTTAGTGCTCCCAAAGCACTTGAAGATCCTCAGATAACCCTTTCGACCTGAAGAAGGGCGAGTGTCACGGAGAAAGCCGCAGTTAATGACCCGGCTAGGCTAATTACAACACGCTTGCTGTTCCCCGCTCCCTCTTGGGTCTCTGTGATCCTTCCCAAGTGCTCTTCTGGCTCTTCAGCGAAGCCTTTTCCTCCCTCTTCAGCATGTCTTGCCCCTTTCTCTTTCTCTTCCATCCAAGTTGAAGGCTGGGCAGGAGCGTAAGGCTGGTGGGCTTTGGGAAACGCAAGCAGCTGAATCTGTGAGAAATTAAGGTTTAAACGTCAGGGAGAGAAGCAGAGGGTAAGGAAAGAGGTGGAAAACGAATGTAGGTGTCTATAGGATTAGAAAGTAAAATAATATTGCTGAATCTAGACTTATCCTTTAGTCTTGCTCATCGCAGGTCTTGCTTCCCCACCCCAGTGCCTTGTCCCTGCCAGCGGCTTTCACAAGTGGTTCGTATGGAGGCAGGGAGAAAGTTAGGATGTACTGCAAAAAAAAAAAAAAAAAGAAAAACAAGCAAAAAACATCACAAGAGAGAAATTCCTGAGGTGGATCAGAGGCTCCATCTATCCCTCTGTCCCAAATCTTAAATTGGGGTGGGAATGTGTAATTGAAGAGTAGGTGGTGTGACTGAAGGAGGAGGCAGCTGCGTGAACTGAGCGCAGAGAGGCTGAAGCCGGGGCCAACTCCGCGGTGGCAGATGGCCCACGTTGGAAACCAGATGGCCCAGCGAGTCCCACCACTCCCGCTATGAAACAGCGAGCGGCGGCCAAGCCCAGAACGTTGTTACGCCCTTGTGTAAGGGCCACTTGTGGTTTGTAAATGACGCTGTGCCTAGAAACGCAGGCTGCGAGGGCTCTTTCATAAGCCGGCACGGGCTGCTGGCAGGAAGGTGGCAGATCTGAGATTACTCTCGTATCTCTTCCTTTCTTGGAGGCAATAAGAATCATAAAGACTTGGAAAAATTAAAACGTGCAGAATGACATGAATGAAGATTTTTAGCAAAACTGTGCCGCTGATCCAACCCTGTCCTGGGAACGAACTTCAAAGTGGGTCTGAAATGCCCGTCTACTGCTGAAATCCTGATCTACTGGTCATGTCAAGTTTATTAAGGGACATTTTGTACATATCATGAGTACTTGAAAACTCACTGGGAGGGATTTATGTGTTTTGCACACGCTGCTTCTATTTTTCCAATGAAAAGTTTCAGGTTCTGTTTATCGTTAGGGAGGGGAATACAGCGTCGCAGCGTAAAAGCATAGGCACCTTCCAACAGCGCATTAAGAGACGTCGTTATCTTGTCGGCAAATGAAATATGAAGGCAATCCAACCCAGACCAAATAGGTCTGGCTGGCACTTGGGTCAAACGGGGAGATGTTTTCCCATTCTCGTGAAATCTGGCACGATATGGATAGCGATCGATAGCTATTAAAAGTGCTAAAGGTGAAAACATTTCCTCAGGAAAGGCTCTATTTGAGATGAAACGAGCCTGCAGAACCATGGAAGTGTGTGCCAAGGGCTCCTTCTTGTCCAGGAGCTCAAGCCCAGCGCTCACTTTCTTGTACCCCTCAGATACTGGATGTGTTTAAAATTCGACGCCGTTATTTCCGATGCACCCGCATTAAACGTATGACAATCAAACTGCCCTTAATTAAAACATTCATAGGTCTGGTTTAGCAACCGTCGCGCTCGATGGAGGAAACAGGCAGGAGCCAACCAACTGATGGCTTTCAACCACCTGATCCCAGGAGGGTTTCCACCCAGCGCCATGCCGACTCTGCCCACGTACCAGCTCTCCGAGCCCTCTTACCAGCCCACCTCCATACCCCAAGGTACAGTAGCCCACAGGTACTTGGTTAAAATAGTGGTGTCGGGGGGATTCGCTGCGTTGTTTTCGATGGTGGTGTGCTGGAAACTTCTGGAAGTGCTCCGAATATTCATATGAAGGTGGGGAAAAACAGCATCTCTTTGGACCAACTTGGTTCACATCAGACAGAAGGAAGTCTCAGCACGGTTAAGAATTTGTCTTAACGTTATTAGAAGTTCAGTGAAGTTTGATGCATTGGGGCTGTGGAGGGAAGAGAGCCTCTAATCTAGGCCAGATTTTGCTGTTAAAGGAAAACCTTACAGGTGAAATTTAAAACAGGTTACTCTACCATTCTTGCTCCCTTCTTGAGGTTTGGATCCAAACTGTTGGTGGATGTTCTAATTAAGAGAATTTTTCAAAGTGCAGGGCTTCCTCCCATCCATTGCCAGGTTCGCCAAAAACTGTGTTAGAACTTCTGTGCTGTGACCAGGAGGGGAAAGCCTGCCACCAGGCTTCAAACCAAAGAAAGCTTTTTTTTTTTTTTTTACATATGTGAACATATAACAATATATATTTAAAATATTGCTGTATCAGTTCTGAACAATATGTGCCTGATTATCTGAACACTGCATGCATCTTGTTACGATTTTTACAGTATGTCTAAGAATTTTGGTGGGATCTTGCCAGGCAGTTAAAGATTATATGAAAGGTTTACCTTCCTACCGAACCGCTACTTATGACGCGGGTCCTGATGCAATCCTCTCAAGTTCACATAATGAACTTATTATGCCAGGAAAAAAAAAGGAGACGGGGGGGTGGAGAGGAAAACCTATCGACATGTTCCTTTTGCTTCCAGCCGTGTCTGATCCGAGCGGCACCGTCCACAGACCTCAGCCTCTCCCTCCGAGCACCGTGCACCAAAGCAGCCTCCCGTCGAACCCCGAGAGCAGCTCTGCCTACTGCCTCCCCAGCACCAGGCACGGATTTTCCAGCTATACAGACAGCTTTGTGCCTCCGTCCGGGCCCTCGAATCCCATGAACCCTGCCATTGGCAATGGCCTTTCACCTCAGGTCAGTCCTGTGTTTGCAGACAGAGGATTTGCTGTATCCCAGAACCAAAGAGTCTATTCCCTCAGGCCACGCTATAATGAATTGCCAAATTTAAACCATAATGTATTCTTTATACAAGCCACATGATTTTAGTTTGCTAGTTTCCTTCTTTTTTTTACTATTTATTTATTTTTTTTTTCCCTCCTACTGGCTGAATCAAGAGTCATAGCTTATCCCTCATTTCAAGTGATTTGTAAGGGAATCATGCAGCCTTCACGTTTACATTCGGTTGTCAAGCATTTGGAAAGCGCTGCTATTCTCCTGAAGCTCCGCGTAGTTTTTCTGTGACTAAAATCTCTCTCTTTAAGATAACCTCACCGAGGATTCACCAAACAGTCGGAGGAAATTACAGGCGAGGAGTTCCGAGGGCTGAGCGGTGTGCGCCGAGAGGAGCTGTAATCGAGTTATAAATACGTAAATTTAGGAGTATTCCTGCTCTTTGGCAATACAGAAATGTGAGAGCACCGTAATTGTTTTTCTAATTTGCGTGTGCTCTTTTTAGGAAATGATGTTAATAAATTGCCTTGGTAATTGAGTGTTAAAACGTTGGTTAAATTTTCCTACACGCAGCCTCTGTCTGAAGCCGACGTTATTAGTTAAAGCTTGAACGGGGGGTGGTTTTTTATTTTACTAGCGAGAGCTTTGCCCAGGTGCTTGGAAAGAGATGTCTGCGAAATTCTGAGGAGTCACAAAGAGGATGCAATCTATAATTACAATCAGGAATCTCTTCCGGGCTGAAAGTGAGAGTTTTAACAGCTTTATCTGCTTTCTACCCTTTCTTCCTCGCAGTGGTTAGAAAAACAGAGAGAAGCTCAGAATGACACAAATGAAAAGTGAAAAGACAATTATACTCAATTACACACTAATCACTGACTATCACCACTGCCTAAGCAGGGAGAGGGCATTCTAATAGGCAGAAAATGAGATTTTAATGGCACAAAGGGTGGCCAAAATAACGACTCGTCTATCTTTGCCTCCTTCGTTTTCTTCAACTTGTGGTTTGCATCTCGGGAGTACGGTTCCTGGTTCCTGTGCAACGGTGATAACTCTGTGCAGCTGAAAAGTTCAAAGGCACTGGAGTTGAAAAGAATGAATAACAAAGGCAATGAAATAAACATTTTTGCCCAAAGGCAAAAGTTCATAAACCCTTTTTTGTAACAGTAAATGTAATTAAGTTTCACAGATTCCTATAGCATAGAGCGGGGCACAAAACTTTACGGTTCGGAACCTCAGGAAGAAAATACCAACAGCAAAACAAACGGATGCACTTCCAGCAACACTTGAATGGATTTTGTTCTGAAGAATTCTGCTTTCTAACTGCAATCTCTAACAAAAGCCGTGACATTATGTCAGTTGCTTCATTTTTCTTTTTTATTTTATTTTTTAAACAGCCAGTTTCGTAGTGTGCAAGGCTTCCGCTTTTTTGACATAAGTATCTTTCTGGGATTCAGTGTTAATCCACCAAAAGTAGATGTTGGTGTCAGTTTAACTGTGTGTTGGTTCTGGCTATGGCAAATGTGATCTTTTTTTTTTTCTTCCTCCTTTTCATAAAGCTTTTATTGTCCATGATGCAGAAGTGGAGCACAACAGCAAAGAAATCTTGTGATGTCCGGGCAAAGTGGGACAAAAAAGTGGAGCCAGGTTTGCTCCACCCCAAACTCTTGCTGATTTGAGGTCTGAGCTAATCAAAAAGGAGTTTCTGGAGCACGTGAGAATCGGTTACAGTTCTTCTTTACACCCAGCCCTGTCTTTATGCCACAAAATATCTCTTGATTCGTTTTTTGAGGGTTTTATTTTTTACGTTTTTGACACCTTTTTGTAGTTCAGAGCTCCTGGCCACATCCTGCACCTCTACCAACAGGTCTGGCAGGAGGTGGATCAAAGCTCGTAACTAGACTTCATAGAAGTGGAATTATGAAGCAAATTGTGAGCAACAAATTGTAGCAAAATGGTGAATGTCTTTGTGTCTTGAAAGAGCCTCGGACACCGGTCCCGTAGGTTGGGATGTTGCTGTGTGTGAGCTGCCCCTCGAAAGCCGGTCCCTCTTTGGGGATTTTGGTGGAGAAAGAGGAACGGGAGTTTCTCCCGCTGAGCGGGCACGTTGCGGTGCCCTGCGTGCGTGCACAGAATTTCGATGAGGAAGGAAGAGGGGCTTTTTCCTAGCCAGTGGGGTTTTAGACCACAATAAATCTGGGTGTGTGAGCAATTAACATAATGTTTGCACCCATCCATGTCTCTCTCGCGGGCAGGAGCTCTGGATGTCCTGCCTGTAAAGCTGAATTTACGGTGACTTTTAGCAGGAGGGAGCCTTTGTCTGAAGCTCAAAGAATCTTTTGTGATTATAAAAAAATAAAATAAAACCAAAATCCAAACAAACCCCTCAGAACAAGCAGAAAAAACTTGAATACTAAGATTCCCAAGATCATACTCTTACCAGATTTTAACCTCCTTTTCCCTTTTGACTTCCATTTATTCCAAATGAGGGTCTGACACGCAGATGCCTGGGAACGCTTTGTTTTCCATGCGGGATGTTTTCTTTCTGACTTTGTTCTTGAACAGGATGGACAAACATGTTGTGGGCAAGTGCTGGGTGAAGGCAGAGGCCAAGCAGGGGTGGCTAGGGTGCTGTAATTTAATTTTCATCCTGTTAGCCTTGAATTTGGAAGTTAGATTTGGTCAGGTTTAGGAAGCTGAACACTCCATAACCATACCTGTATCATAGGCTGGATAATAAAAGGTTGTTGCCCTTTAAAAGGAGAAAGAGTCCCACCTTGTGAATATTTATGACTTTTTTAACACCAAGACAGGATCTTGGTGAATTGCAGGGTGAATGATTATTCTCCTCATTCATCTGATTTACTTGTCACTACTTGGCTGTGGTGAGAAAACTTCTCTTTCCAGAGGTGCAAAGCGTTGGCTTTTGGGGGAATAAGATGGGGATTGATGTCCGGAGGGGACTGGTAGCCAGGAGCGTCCTTGTTTGTGCTTCCTCATCTGCAAGCACGCTGCCTCAGCCAGAGCTCTTTAAACATAATGTCGGAACAGGAGATTATTAGTGTGTAATATATGTAAATTGCGTATTTTTATGTCTTCTATGCCTATTATGCAGCTTCTTGCCGCTCATGCATACGTTTACGGGAACACTGTATTTCCTTTTCAATTCAGGTCTCGGTTGCTCGGCACATTTTATTTTAATGAACGTTTGTTCACCCAAAATTATTAGGGAGTAGCCACTGTGTGTGCGCGGGACGGGCACGCTTTGGGCTCGGTGCGTGGCTCCGTGATCCTAGTGGGAGTGGTCATCGCCTGTCCTTCCCCGTGAAGCAGAAGAGGTGGCTGCAAAACCACTCATCTCGCAGGTGCGCGGTGTTAGTGAGGAGCAGAGTTGTTTTTCAGACAGGCTATCAATATTTGGAACTGCTTCATTTAAGATAAGGAAGGAGGCTTTTCCGGTCTCCACGGGCATCCCCTGACCTCGCCAGGTGCTTTTTATTAGCGTCGAGGCAGTGGAGTTTGCCCCACGCCTGTTTAACGTGTCTCCTGCTGGGCATAATTTTTTTTTTTTTCCCCACTCTACAAAACTTGTGAGATCCACTTTTTCCTCTTCCTTGTCATCTTCTCCCATAATCGAGTCAAGCCCCAGTGTCTTTGAAGGCTGCAGCTTCAACATGGGAAGCGGCTCGGATGTTGAACGGGTTGTGTAGATTGTTAACAACAGTCTTGAACAAAGTTTGCGGTTCTCATGTCGTTACCTGGAGCTCAGGATTCATCTGGATAAGAAAATTCCAAGCTCTTCCGTGAACAGTAGTAAAGATGCAAGCTGTTTCGAGGTTTCTTTCTTCTTCTGTCAAAACATTTCACTGCCTGAGTTTAGGAATTATCCCGTAACTCTCTTGGTGAGATACGTTTGAGGCAATTGGCTTCTCTTAAGTCTTTGAGAGCACTTGGTTTTCATTAACCTGAAGTAGGGATCTGACGGCAGCAGTCGAGTTGGTTAGATATGTTCCTATTTTCTTGTTTTAAGGGAAACACAGGATATTGGTGGCTAAAAGCTTGCATTCCTTCATTAAGAGGGGAAATAAAAGCACCTGTTAATTAATTATTCTTTTTCTTACGCCTTCTGTCAAATCCCTGTGCAACCGGTTGCTCCCAGAAATATTTCATTTGGCTCCAAGTCCCACACCAACGAGAAGCTCTTGATGTTCATCACGATGAACTTGGCTTTGAGAGCTCTTTGCTTAATGACCCAAGAACAGAAGCCAGAGGTCAGGGCTTTCTCTGTGAGGAAGAACGTTGGTTCACGTGACAGCGTTTTCATGAACATGAGTGGGTTTTGTGTGGGATTTTCTTTAAACCAAAAAGTTAAGTGGGTGGGGTTTCAGGGGAAAGCAGACCTCCTCCTACAGCTCAGAAATCTTACGTGGAGATACCAAAAAAAACCTCTGGACTTTTCTGGAAATCGAAGCCGATTGCACTGTAACTTCCTGAGAATAAATATTTAGACATATGATTAAAATATATAGAATACATAAAACCGACACAATATATGTGAAACATCAGTTTCTGGGGTTTTTCTAACCATTTTTTAATGACGTTACTCACAAAACTTGCCTTCTCTTCCTCCATAATAACTTGCACCTTTTAGGATGTACGCAGGTAGAGTATTCAGCAGCACCGCAGCCCAGAAAATAATTTTTTGCTTTTGCTACATGTAGAAGCTCAATTTAAACCGCTTGTTAAATGAAAGTATCGGTCAGCCCTTCATAAAATGTAAGACTGGCACACACTGGTGAACTCCTAATTCTTTAATGAATTTATGGAATAGAAATATCAACAGGAATCTGGATATTTACATTTTTATTTGATTAAGGCTTGGGTACATGAATGAGGGCTTTGCTGTGAGTAATCACAGATGGCTCACTTGAGTCCTTAATTATGCTCTATGTTTTAGATTATTATTTTTTTAAGGTACTAAAAATACCAGAAGAATGTATCAGGTTCAATTCCCTTCCAAATTTCCTACCTCTTTAGAGAGAACTGCTTTATTTTTCCTTCACTTTTGCTGGGATATCGGTAATGGGTCATAATTTTCTTATAAAGTCTGAGTGCTTAGTAAACTCTTCCTCACCAGTTGGATTCCTCCAGTTCTCTTCTCCTCCCTGCATTTATGGATAACTTTTACTGCTTTTACCCAAACGGATGGGATTTCAGAGCAATTTCCTCACGGTTGGTCCATGGTTTACACGTAGGTGTAGATCACAGAGTAGGTGGTAGTGTAGGGCCAAACACTGAGTTTGGGGAAAGCCTTCCTGTGAAAGTTTTGCAGATCTCATCTCCCTGGCTATCTGCCGACAGAAAGCACTTAGCGTTTGAATGTGTTTTTCTTAATTAATTAATTTATTTATAATTAAAAAGGGGTATTTTTGGATCGTTTTGGGGTTTTTCTTTGGAGAAAACAAACCCCTCTATCCCAGTTTGGAGGGAACGTGTGTGAGAACCCAGCCAGTGACAGCTGGGCTGTGTTCTGTGATGTCCAGAATCCTTCTGTTGTGTTTTGAGTTGGGTAGAAGGTGGGAGGAGAAGAGTTCACAGGCAAAGAGCAACTTAATCTCAAATTCAGGCTTGTTTCCAACTGCTGTTATTAATGAAGCTTAAATTCAAGCATTTAAACTCACAAGCCTATAATCATTGAGACTGCCTAGAAAGGGTTTGAGATGTTTAGTTATTTGCATCCACTTATATATTCATATATATTATTCATATAAATTGTGGGTACATGTTATCTTTGGGCTTTGTTTTACCTTTCCAGTTTGGAAGCTTTTTCCACGCAACCGTGAGCTTCTCTTTTCGCATTATTTCGGTAACGTTACCTTAGTCCCGTGACTCCACCATCCAGCACCTGAAAAAAAGACACGAGTTTCGTGGCACACGCTGATAATATTTTGAACATTAGTGATCTCTAGATAAAAATATAATTCATGAAGGATCAAGTTATCCTCATAATTATCTTGAATGCACACCGGGGCACCTTCTCTAATTCCCACGTGGCTCCCGTGGGGTGAAATCAGTGCGAGGTCTCACTTGATACGAGTACACGGAACGTCAGAGCATCAGGTGTTGGGCACCAGGGTATTTATTTACTCCTCTTTTCCTAAACCAAGCCTGTGGTTCCCTGTTTTTGGCACAAAATTCTCGGGTTCCTTCATGTCTTCAGCACAAATCATCGTGTGTATAAAAAGAATCGGCAACGTGGCTGTAGGATCCTGCTGGTGTAGCTCCACGTAGCTAATTAATTTTAACGAATCTCCAAAATTTCTCACTCCAGTGCGTTACGACCGTCCTTTCTGTGTTCTTCCTCGTGCGATAGTTTGGTTTCTAGAGATTTTTTCGCAGCGCCAAGAGTTAACAGCAGGTAACGCCGATGGTTCATCGCATTTTCAGTGTTGGTGATGAATGAGGGTATCTGACCCACATCTGTTTTGCATTAGAATGGAACATTGCCCTGACATCGTTAGGAGCATTCGTCAAGATTCCCTGGACAGAGCTTCTGTAAATTACATGCTGCAAATGTGTCAGGGTCAGATAAGAGGATATCATTAACTCCGCTGAAGTTTACTCATGATTCTGTCAGTTCAACTTAATACGTTAACTGCCAACGATTTTCCTTGAGCTGTTTCATTAAATCTTTCGTTCACAGGAGGGGGGGGGAAAAAAGAAAAGAAAAAAGTATCACCACACCCCAAAATATCGCACATGTTCTTTTCTCATAAATCATATTAATTGCAGACATGGTCACAAAGCATATTAAATGCAGGCATGCGTAAATGAATTAAAACACATGAGAATTTTATTGTGCCTATGGTAGGTCCTACATCCGAAAATACCAACCGCGTGAGCGGGCGTAATGTTTCGTTTAAACGCCATCGGCTTGCTCGCCGTCGAGCGGCCTTTATTTTGTCGGTAACGGAAAAGTATTTCCTAATAGCTGTTAAGGGACCAGATGTTGGGGACTGTGGGCTCGGAGGGTTTCAGCATTTGGTTTTTCTTTCTGGGTGGCATCCTCAGCTGGCCACGGTTGCCCCCAGCGAGGGCTTTGGCC
>NW_009708732.1:0-47256 GCF_000703405.1 Apaloderma vittatum | reverse complement strand
GATTTGGTTGTGGTTCTCTTGGCTTATCCCTAACTGCACCTGCTGTGCCACAGAGCTGTTTTCTCAAGCATACCTACTGTCTTTTATTGTAGAAGCCCAAGCGTTTCTGTGTATTCTGTAAAAAAAACCCAACAAAACAGCAAACTGTTTGTCTCCAAAAATTTACATCCTGATTTTAATTTATTTATTTATCTATCTATTGATTTATAGGAGCTCTTTTCTGAAATAAACTGAAGAGTTACAGCAGCCTTTAGTTCTAGCTGTTAGATCAGCCCTTGATTTTTTTTTTTCTTTCAACTTCTAACTAAATCAGCGAGGCTTCCAATTACTACTTCAGTTTCCCCAAGTAATTCAGAGGGAAATACGTATTTTTCCAGCAATTTGGATGGTATGCGGATTGAATACATTTATTTTCTTCCCGAGTTACTGTCCTATGTGCTCGTTCAGAACCGTACTGTTCCGGATCGGGGCGTTTCTCTCACTCGGCACCGAGCTGCGGGCGCTGAGCTCTTGCAGACGCGGCCCATTAACGACTCTCTAATTGATTAGGTGAAAGCCAGCCGTGGCCTTCCTGTAGCTCCTTGTACGGGTGATAAGGTCACGGCACAGACCGTAGGAAAGCCGCCTGCCCCCAGGCTGTTTCCCTTAGAGCTTTCAAAACAGACATGACCAAAAATCTAATTATTTAGATACTAATCAACTGCAGGATGATCCCCAAGGCCTCCGAAGAAGGGATTTCTGAGCAGGCGGGGACTGTTCCGAGTTTTCTCCGCCTCGGAGAGCCGTGTCACTTCTGCTCCAAAGCGCCTACTTTTGTGTGTATACAATTAATACTGCAAAGTTTTGGGGCGTCCTTTTATTACCTAATTAATTTACTTTTTTTAAAGCAAATCTCATCAAATGCTGATTTTAGCTCGTGAGAGAAGATAACCCGCTATCCAAATACAGATGTTAGGGAAGCTGGAGCAATTTTCGGGACCAGCTCTGGATCCAGGCTTAAATTTCAAGGCTGCTCCCCAGCTCTAAGTAACTTCTAGTCTCTGAGCTCTTGAGCTCGCTGGTTTTGCTGGCGAAATCCAAATAACACTGTCTCGGGCTCTATTCTACTGGAATTATTAGGCAGGAAAAAGTTTAGTTAAAGCATGTAGCTGGTAAAATCCCTATCTGGCCAACTCGCCAACGGGAGGGGCTCTGCCCTTATTTCAGATTTCTGAATTTTTACACAAACCCTGACAGTCCTGCCAATGTAAATATTTTCTGTGGTGGTAATTTTCAGTGTAAATGTTTGAGTTAAGCTGTGTTTTCTTGTGGATCTTTCTCTTCCTTTAACTCCATCAGTGTTATTTTTAAAGGACAAGGATTAACACAACCTAAATGAACATTGGTTCCGATATTGTATCCAACGCTACCAAAAAATAAGATATTCATCACTCCTAAAAAAACCCCAAACCCTTCCTAAATCTTCAGGAGGTTTAATAGTTTTCAGAAACCAATTTATAGACGAAAAAGTTGAGAACGTGATGATTTCAGCTTTTGGGGGGTTGGGACAAAACACTGTGCAGGTTGCTGTACAAATAACCTGATTTTTCAATCTGCGGTGATTCCAGAAATTTTTTTAAATTGTTTTTGATTCACTTGAAATTCTTGTCATAGGTTTTGTGCGCTGAAAAGTTTATTTGAATTTAGTAGAAAACACCTCGTAACCAGGATCCAAATCTTTCTTTTGTGTCTTTGACTGAGAAGTCAGAGGGTTTCAGTATCTAAATGAAGTCTTTGGATGTTATTTCGAAACTTCTTTTCGCGCAAGCAGAAAAAAACCAGTGCAGAAAAGCTAAATGCTGACCTGGTAGCATATGTCAGGTATTTGTAATGCCCTTTCTGGAGGAAGAGCAACCTGTACATGATCAGAGTGTGCCGGTTTGGCAGCAGCTGTACGTCACCCGTCCGGTACAAGCTACAGACTATTTCTCAGGCTTTGAAGTGCAACTTATTCCGGCAGAAGTCAGCGATTCTCTCGGTAGTATTTGTTTTCAAAAAGTGCTCTAGAGACGTGCCAGGAGAGGCAATGCACACCGAGCGTTGGTTTCTGTACAGCCAGAGCTCAGCGCTGCAGCTTCCTTCGCTCCTCCTTGAAAGCGCAGGTGCTTCTGAATTATTATTTTTCTTTTCTACTGGAAACGGTGGCCTAGAGGGCTGAGCTTTTGTAGGCACAAGCACGCGTGTTCCAGCAATCTCTTCCACTAATCTTGCCCGCTGCTTTCAGAGCCGCTCACGTACGAGCAGCTTATTGAGGGAGTCGCAGTAGATCCTGCAGGCTGGTGTGGCTGAAGAGCCACTGCCGGCTTTTTAGTCTCATACAATCGAGTCCTCCAGCTACGAACGTCTACAGAGAGCTCGGCTCTGGGACATAGGAGGACCAGGCACTCTCAAATCATAAATGTTTTTAAAGTGATTTTTCCTTATTTGCTCTCAGCGTCGCTTTTTCTCGGTCATCAGCCGTCAGGTTTTGTTTTGGTGGATGAACCCAAATTCCAATCCTTCTTTGGGTCTGACGCTCGAAGCATCCTCCGAATACCAAATCCCCCCTACATTTAGGACTCGAGAACTCCTGTGGCTCAGCGAGTGATACGGTTCTCCCCTTACTCTAACCTGTTTCCATCCTCCTACCTTTTCTTCCAGGTGATGGGACTCCTGACCAACCACGGCGGCGTGCCTCACCAGCCCCAAACCGATTACGCCCTGTCCCCTTTGACTGGGGGCCTGGAGCCCACCACCACCGTCTCGGCCAGCTGCAGCCAACGGCTGGATCACATGAAGAGCTTGGACAGCCTGCCCACCTCCCAGTCCTACTGCCCACCCACCTACAGCACCACCGGCTACAGCATGGACCCCGTCACCGGCTACCAGTACGGCCAGTATGGCCAAAGTGAGTGTTGGGACCTGCTTAGCGAGGGAATCCGCTCTCGGTCCGCGGCAAGACAACGGGTGGGCGATCGCGCTGTGGCCAGGGGGGTTGTTGGACTTGGATGATCTTTGAAGGTCCCCTCCAACCAGTCACTTTTTGCAATTCTGTGATCCCAAATCATCTCCTCTTTGCAGATAGCCGGTCGCTCGAGCGAGGTTTCTGCCGCAAAATTATTTTCTTAAGTGATGTCAACAACATCTTGATGTTATTAATTGTTGAGACATGAAACCTGATTGCCATTAGGTAAAACATAAGGGTTGGCCAAAACGAAATAACCACTGGCATTCCGCGATTGGAAACACATGTTCTTAATGAGGTCAGCTCAAGAATCATTACAGTATATAATCCCAGATACGTAGAGTTTTGTCAAACTTGTCCCAGGAATAAAAATATTAGTCCCGTCCCTTTGATACATCGGTATTAAGTATGACAGTGTCAACCTGTAGTTGGCATGGCCCCATGCTGCGAGGTTGTCCCAGCGCGACTTAAAAAGCTTCTCTTGGTTTCTTGCAGGTGCCTTTCATTATCTGAAGCCAGATATTGCGTAAGCGAACTGTCCACTCCGAGTTAAAGCCGCTCTCGTTTTCCGGTCTCACTCCAAGGCTTGGAGACGAGGGATCTTCTCGAGACACTGCGGGCGAAACCGGGGCAGTCCCACGGGAAGTAGCGGGCTTGGGCGGTTCTCCCCAGCCGCAGCTTTTCGTAGACTTTTGAAGGCTGGACAAAGCTCTACAGAAGACAAAGGCCAAAAAGCAATAACGAGTAATTAAAGGCGACACGGTTCATTGTGACTGGGTACACAAAGCGGAGCGGTATTTAATATTGCTGCCTGGCGAAACATTCCAGTTTTTTTGTTGTTATTGTTGTTGTTGTTGAAATTAATGTGCATGGAGCGGGACAAACGGAACGTTTGGAAACTTGGAGCGGTCGAGCTCCGCGTGCTCTGACTCATCCAGTGCTGACTTTAGCCTGACTTCCTAACGGCCCGCTTTCCGAAGCGAGGGCGGGGGGACCTTTGTCGTTTCTACACACTGGAAATTGTCACCAAGAGGAAATGTCACAGCCCGGAGGAAGCGAGGAGAGGTGCCAGAAGACTTCCAGAGCGCCCTCCCTGCTTACCTTGCTGTGCTCTTGTAATCACGCTGTTAATAAACGCCACGTCCAAATTTTGCTTTACCAAGAGACGAGCTTTTTTGTCACGCGAAAAGCAGATTTTACCTTTTTGCACGTGGCGTTTCCCTAGTCCGTTGTACCTTCGCGAGCACATGTGGGAGAGGAAAAAAACCCCGCCCAAACCCGAACAAAAAAACCAAACCCCAACAACAACGCGACTGATTTTTCACAACTGCCTAGCAATGTGCAATACTGTGTACCTCACACCAACTTTGGGATCGTCCAAAGTCATAGAGATAGAATCAGAACTATATTTTTGCAGGTACTTTTATTTTTGCAGTGCATAATTCCTGATGCTAAAATACAGAAAGTGTTGCAGTCTGCTGGACGACTGAAATCCAGCTCGCTAACCGCGATTTCAAGGCCATTTTTCAGGAGTTGATACGAAGAAATGGTTACGTTTACATTTATTTTTTAATTTTTTTTTTTGTTAGCGATGTACAGGACACAGAGGTGGGGCCTGTACCCATCACATTTGTTTAAATTATACAGCGCTATCCAATATAGAAAAATATAATTATAGGAATTAAGGTTTACACAAAGTTTGCATTGTGACATTTTAGAATGTCAATAAATTTGTGTTTTGTGATGTCGAGAGAAAGCTGGAAGGCGGCGTTATTTATTTCTCTCTATTCTTAGAACGAAGAGGGAGGCAGAACACAAACACATTCCTTTTAGCGTTAAGGACTATGAAGTAGTGAGTTAGACTAGGTTCGGTACAGAGGTTAGTTTGCATCATTGGTCTTAAGGGTGATGGAAAAATGAAATATTATCTTTGTGTCGCAGCCTCTACAACAACACACGTGTTGTATATAAAAAAAAACAACTTACAGAAAAACAAACAAAAAAAAAACCAAGAAAAAAAGAAAATGAAAAACAAACGTCTTTCATGTACAAAGTTCGGTAAATATTTACTATTTATAATGAATAAACATTATGAAGACTTGCAAAGCACTGATGATTTTTTTTTGTCCTAAAAATGTAGTATTGTGCTAAATGCATTGAGACATTCTAATTTGAATATCATGAAGAAATAAAACCACATTATCTTCAACACAAACTGGTTTCATTCCGGGAGCGGGTTCTGCACGCTGTGTCCCTGTGCCCACCGACTGCTAACGCCCTTCTAGTTCTGCCTGTGGTTTATTTTCATTTTATTTCCATTTTACACCTCTAACCCTAGTCCTTTTCTGTTGGAAAAGGAAGAAATAAACTTTTTAAGAAGAAGGTGTTAAAAAAAATGCTGAAAAATGGGGAAGGGGGAATTTCCCCCCCCTAGTTTGTTTCTCTGGTACACTTTTAATTTCTGCCCAATTAAAAGGTGTCTTACTAATGCCTATTGCCTGCTCTAAACTGTTTATTCTTCTGATTCTTGCTTCCCCTCCTTGAGGACTTGGCATTTGCCTTGTATCCCAGGCTTCTTGCAAAGGCCAAATTAGCCTCTTTTCACCCCTATTCCAACCCCTTTGCTGCAAAATCTAGGATGAGACCTATTTTCTTTCAGGTTTTCCCTGAATAATTCAGTGTATCCCATTTAAACAAAACCTATAAATAAATATTTTTCTCCAGTAAACACTGTTCTCCAACAAACACGCAGGGTTTTCTACTCGGTGTTGCTGGGAAGTCTCTCATCTGCCCATGTCACAAATACCGTTGACCTTCATTTTTCTCTAGCTGTCTGGAAAGGCCCCAAATGCCTACCTGAACCTATAAATCTGAAAATAACAGGATCCACGTCTTAGAAATCCATTTCTGCATGTATGCGATCTTAGAGGTAGATTTTTTTCATCCCTATGCTAAGGCCTGTGCTAAATCAAACTTAAAAAAAAAAAAAATTGTCTATGGGCCAAGCTTAATGAAAGAAACCCGCAAATTTACTTAAACCTGGAAGTCCAATCCCAGATTATCAAACGCTACTAATAATTTACGTGGCGGGGATGGATTTGCATTTCCTCAGAAGTCTGACGGACTAGAGCACACAAACTCTTACGGCTGAATCCTGTGAGGTGTTCTCGTGCACGTAAGGAATTTTTGCTTTGCTGGTCACCGTGGAAGTTGTCGATGTTTTCTATCCGCGGAGTCTCCTGGCCTGAGAGGGTGACTGAGAGGTATGTCTGTGCAAAATAACGAGCAATTAATTGAAGGCAACATCATCAGAAAGCTGGAACAGCTTGAATTCATCAACTTCTTTCCATCGTTCAGCACTCCCCGAATAATCGCAAGGAAACCTGCATCCTGATTAGAAGATGCCATTTTTCATTCCTTTTGGCTTTTCCAGTGACGTCTAGATGCTGCCCAGAGCCAGCCAGAAAATAATCCAGCCCTGTATGAGCGAAATGAAATGGCCGGGTTTCCGTTCAGCTCCCCTTAGGCAGGTATTTCTGGATTATCGACCTGACGTCGCGACGCTCGTTCGCCGCCGCCGCCTGGAAAAGTTTCCTTAATGCACTTGCGTTGCCTCCGAGCCTCCAGCTCGTAATCCCGCGGAGAGCTGGGCCGTTTTGACGTGCCCTTATTATCCTGCTACTCGGGCGACGTCAGGAAAAATCATCATAAACCTGGGAAGACGCGCCCCATTTGACCTTTGCTGAATAATTTAATAAAGCGAGCTCCGCAAGGAGAGAGCGGTCGCTGATAAGAGCAGAACTCGTGCTTCCTTGTCCCAGAATTGGAAACAGTTCAGAAGCTTTATTAACTGTTCCGGGGCTTCATGTGCAGCAACGTTTGTCCCTTAGGCCAGAACCAAATGTTGAGCTACTTGTTCCTTCTCCTCTTTTCAGGTATCTCTGCTGGTGCTGTAGAAAATTTGCCTTCTCGGTTTTTCTTGCTCCTCTCTCCGATTATCTGTGCTCTTCTCTCACAGGTTCCCATTTCACGTGAACGCCGTGTATTTAAAAGACCTGGAAGGAAGCTGTTTCTCCCCACCCCAAAAGGTTATTCTGCTTTTGTGGCTGAAAAATCTCACGGAAATCAAAAGCTGTGCTGGTGTGGATGGTACCACAAACTCTCTTCCCCAAAAGGGACTCAGAGTATTTACGTTTTTATCCCTAAAGTTATAAAGAAACTCCTAAAATAAATACACACAGCGGAGAAGGAGCTTGGTCTTAAGCCCATGCGCACCCAGGCACTTCATTTTGATTTTTAGAGGAAATTTTAGGTGTGTGAGGACCCGGAGATAGCAAAGATGAGTGAACAAGATCCCCAGTTCTGGCACTTCTATTCTGATTCTGCTCAAGTTCATCAGGAAAGATTAACTTTGGCAGCTTATTCAGTGACTAAATCTTGATATTTTTGTGGCTTAATTCATAACATAACTGTAAGCTATTGCCCTGTGTTTACATTTCCCATCCATTTCTCACATTTCCAAAGCATACTGATATGTGATCCTGGCAATTTAGCTACCATAATTGGCATTTTTCTAGGGCCAAAAGGAAACAAATTCCTTATCCTCCATACTTCTTTAATTTCTGAAAAACAACAAGTAACATGGTTAATCCTCTTTTTGATCTTCCCCCCCACCCCCCCCCTTTGAGTTTTTCTTATGGTCTTTTCCTTTTAATCTTTTACTTTCTTTTTAATCTTCACTCATTGTCGTGTCCCCCCCTCCCTGCATTTGAAGAATTTCATGTACTTACATCTCTAAAAAGGAATTGGACCGCTTTATGGAAATAGCTCTTTAGGATCTTGTTCAAAGCACCATTATGTACTTTTAGCTGTTTGAGGGAGGGCAAAGGGAATTAAAAAAAAAAAAAAAAAAGAGAGAGGAAAAAAACAACTTTAAAGCAATGTTTGTTTGTGTAGCCTGATCTGTGCTGCAGAAACAGACACAGAAAAACACAAAATTACACTAAAAGCCAACTGCAGGAGAGGAGCAGGGGGGTGGGTGAGCATCTCCCTTTAATTGCTGCAGGGTCGTGTCTCTGGCTCAGGTGTGTTTGGGCAAGAGCATTTAGGGAGGGCACAGCAGCACAGCTGAGGTGAGTTCTGAGGTTTTTTAGGGAGCAGTTCTCTTGGGTTTGCCTCCTCTGAAGCAGGAGGGAGTGACTTTTGCTGTGGTTCGAAAGCCTGGTGCTTCCCAGGGGTGGTGGGGAGCACGGGGGAGACCCAGAAACATGCCTGGAGGCTCAGTCCGGCTGCACCTGGAGGCAGAAGGGTTTGCTCTGGTACGTGCCTTCCGTGGTTTGTAGTTTTCTTGTTTGTGTGCGAGAAGCCTCCAAGTCTTTCCTACAGCTTCGAGGGCGTGAGCCTTCCTCCATGCATTGTCCTTTCCTAGGGGGCGTGGGGACCATGAGTAGTTGTGTGGAAACTGGGGAGAGGTAGCATCGCTTTTCTTAGAGGTGGTTTTCTCCAGCCTAGAGTAGCTCCTCCTGTGAGGATAACTTACGGCGTGTCTGGAAAGGGAGGCGTAGGGCCGAGTTTGTTGTGCCGGGGTTCTGCTGACACACATAACGGAGCTGCCAGGCTGATGCTCGCTTCTGAAAGGCGGGGCGAGAAAGCACGAGGCTTGGCGTGCCCTTCGGTAAGGAGCACCAAATATCGGCTTAGGTGGGTGAGGCTGTCGGTTCGCTGCGCGGCGTAAAGTGAATTAAAGCGCTTTTAAGAAAGAAGGGCTGTGTGGGAGCAGGACTGCGCCTTCGTTTTCTTCTTCTTCTTGTTTTTACCATCACATAATCCATTCACAGCCTCAACATTTTGCTTTTCTGCATCCTCACCCACAGTGTTATCCATCTCACCCAGATGCTCCTCTGTGAAGTTATCTCCCCCAGAGTCATTTGAGCCATTTTCCTGATGGTCAGGCTCTTGCATTTCTCCTCCATTTGTACTGTCAGGGATGGTCTTGGGTGGTTTGGCCTTCATGCTGCTTTTAGGGAGTCCTCATACCCCAGACTGAATTTCTGTCACTTGTTTCTCTACTCAGTTGTGGTGCCTCACCCACTGTCCCCGACCTGTTTTTAATTTATTGATTGATTTTTATCTTGCGGATACAAAAAGCCCCAGAAACTTGGCCAACAGAGGTGATGTGCTTCTCGAGCAGGCACAGGGATTAGCATATGCCCAAATTAATTTATGGAGCATCGCACGCTCCTTCTACTGAGGGAAACTCTTTAGAAAACAGACAAAGGGTAAGAGTTTGCGGAGCTCTGGAGAAGTGGCAAAAGCTAAAGGAAAATCCTTTTTCCAGTTACACGCATATAAATTGGGCGTCCTTCCCCTGAAGATTTTATACTAGTTTAATGGATCTATTTTATTTGGAGCTAAACTGCTGATAAAGCTTTTCTTCTCTTTCTTCAAAACAAGACGAGGTCCCCTAAAACTGTTCTCCTTTACTCACAAGAATAGGTGAATAAGAACTCTCTTATAACTTGGCCCTAACCAAGAACAGGATTTGGCATCGCTCTTTTACGGGCATTTTTCATCTTTTTTTTTTCTTCTCTTTTTTTTTTTTCCCTTTTTTAAAAGGTTGATTTTCCAAACAAGTAGTTAAAACATGGAGCTGAACATTTCTTCTAGAAGCTGCGTATTCTAAATGTACTTATACCATCGTCTGCTGCTCGTCTAAAATTACAGACCTCACTTTCATCTCCCTTTTTACAAGAAACCCTTAATGACAAACGCAGGCTGCTCGGCGATACCGATATACTGCAACCTTAGCATGTGAATTAGTCATCATGCGATCGGTTCAGGGGGTCAGGCCTAAAGAAACAGCGCGGAGTTGGCAAACCGCTCGCCGGGTGACGGGCTCTCCACTTCAAAGTCACGGTGCTCGCTCCCCCAGAATTCAGATCACAGGAAGAAACAGCTGGCATTGTCGTTTGGGCCAGTGGACTTTTTATTTTTTGCCTTTTTTCCCCTTTTTTTCTTTTTCTCTTGTAGAGAGATAAGGTTTCACTACTTTGTAAAACAACAATTTACTTTGGAGTGACCTAGCCTGTAAAACACAATAGGAAGCAGGAATCGAGCAGACGTGACCTGGGACAAACCCCGCTGGAGAAGATTTTACACCCCCTTGCTCCTTGCCTGAAAATATTCAGTGCAGTCCACTTGTCGGTGGCAGTCAAGGGCTTCCTCTTCCAGAGCGACTTTATGGGCAGCTCTCTTCAGTTTGGATGTTACTCTAGTGAGTATTTTCACCGTGTATTTGTGGCAGCACGCAGCTACAGGCTACCCGTCCTAGTACTTTACACAGACTCTACCAGTTCTAGTACTTTTTGCACAGACTCTACCAGTTCTAGTACTTTTTACACAGACTCTGCCAGTTCTAGTACTTTTTACACAGACTCTGCCAGTTCTAGTACTTTTTACACAGACTCTGCCAGTTCTAGTACTTTTTACACAGACTCTGCCAGTTCTAGTACTTTTTACACAGACTCTGCCAGTTCTAGTACTTTTTACACAGACTCTGCCAGTTCTAGTACTTTTTACACAGACTCTGCCAGTTCTAGTACTTTTTACACAGACTCTGCCAGTTCTAGTACTTTTTACACAGACTCTAACCATCCTAGTACTTGCACAGCCTGGTCGTCCTAGTGCTTGCACAGCTTGCTCGTCGTAGTACTTGCACAGATACATTAAAACGTTCACCTTCCCGCTTCAGCTCCGAGGCTGCCACATTTGAGTTGAACTTTAAGTTTTCGCCTAAATGCCTAGTAGCTAACAACTGGTTGAAGTGTCATAGTGGTATTCATCAACGCTTTCTCACCCCGTTTACTCCGAGGTGTATTTAGCTGGCATGTCTGCAGGGACTGCTGTGGAAGGGTGCTGGGCCATCCCCTTGCACAGGCTGCCAGCTGGGATGTTAAGAGAAACCACCTGAGAATCACACATTTTTCCAACAACTCTAAATGCCAGTTTGTTTGCACGCTTGGACTGGAGGTGGATTTAAGCACCTTCCTCCATGGAGGGTGTGATAAATTTGGGGTTTTTTTTATATTCTTCGCAGTCACTGATGGATTTTAAAATCCTTTCACATAGTGACGTGAGCAGGTTTGTTCCCTGAATATGAGGGGGGGAAAAGAAAGAAAATGCCCAACAACCCACACATTTAAAACTGGCAGACGGACATCTCAGGGACTTGTTATTGCTCCGTTGCTGTTATTATTAATAGACTTCAGAGGCAAGGCAGTTATCAGCCAAATACCTCGTTATCAAATGACCGAGACCCAGTAAGTGCCAGACAGCATTCCTTACCAAAAGAGGAAAGGATCACAGGCCAGATCCAACTCCTGGTAAAGCTGGTGCAGAGGTTCCCACCACACGGCAGCATCGCTCGGCGTCCCCGGCCGCTCGCCTGCTCGCTCCCCTCCGTGTTTCCCGACATGTTTTTTAATCCCCCGCCATGAACCAAACGGCTTTAGCTTCTCTCATCTCGCAATGTGTTCTGCAACTTCTGGAAAGGAACCTGGACGCGAGGAAAAACACGACGGAGCAAAAAGAGCCGCAATACAAACCATATGACAACGCCTATTTCTTCATCCTCTTTGTCATGTTGTTTTACTCTTTCCTGGCGTTAACTGTCTTTTTCGGTTACGTACGCTCGAAGAAAGCTATTTCAAAGAAAGATCCTTACCAGGAGTTCATCGAGGACAGGAATCGAAACAAGAAGTGGAACATGACCCGGCCGGTGGTGGTGAAATTTGACTTTGAAGAAGAAAGTATTCTTTGAACTTCCGAAACTCAAAATACTCTACGAAACGCACCGGGCTGTCTCTGCCGCCTGCGTCTCAAGCGAAGATCTCCACGTTTATCTTGCTCTGCCATCCCCCTCACAATAAATCAAAGCATTGCTTAAAATAGGTAATGGGAAAAGAAGTCCCTTTCTTTCTCTTTCTTGTAATCTGTTTGTTGCTGGGATGTAGCTTTTCCAAAGACTGGGGAAAACTTGTAAACTTGAAAATGGCAGCAAGAAGTGACCATTCATTTTAGCTTTCACTTCCACTTTGGTGGAAGAAGAATGGGAATCCTTCCTACGTCAAGACTCTGAATTTATTTAAGATGGGGGGGGAAGACGACACAAGTTTGTGTATGCACATTCCCACCCCAGGCTTCCCAGTCGGTCAGACCTGGAAACTAGTGTGTAGTGGAAAAGGGCCTCCTTCGAATAGCAAAATGTATTTTGCCGTGCCTAGACCAGCAGATGCTCTTTAACATGTAAATATAGAAAAGCTCCTCTTGCATTTCCACCCCCTCAAAAAATTAATTTCACATGCCATGGCAAATGATTCGGGGGGGGGGGAGGAAGGATTGGGGGGGGGGGGGGAAGAAGGAAAACCCAACCAAACATCTGCAAAATGTAATTAAAACGCATCTAGTGGAAAAACAGGTTGTGTGTTTGGTGAATTTGGAGTCCTTGCCTTTTCCAGCTCTCGTGCTTGTTTATTCTTCACTAGTTTTTCGCTGAAATGTTTGAGTCCTGAGGAGTGGTAACTGCAAGTGATCACAGGAGGAATCTGCAATAAATATTTATGAAAATGTTGCACAAGCTTCATTCAGAGCTGGTCCTGCTACGTGTGATTGCCGCCCGATTTATTCTTCTTCTGCTTAATAAAATAAGTATTAAAGGAAATACTAGAGTTCTGGCATATAAGGTGTTGCTGTGTTTAGCACCTACTGCTCTGTGACACCGCGTGGGTGAGACGCCCCCCTGCTTTGTGACAGCACCCATGTACGGTCTGCCCGGGCTGAAATTTCTTTGTCACCTTACCTAGGGTCTCAGTTTGCCGACTTGTTATAAAGCTATTTAGGTATTTAGCACAAATCCAGGATCTGAGCACAGGAAACCTTTTTCAGGCTGTAGGGAGACTCTGATGATTTTTTTTTTTCTTTTCCTTAATATGCATATGAAAGCAGAGCAGAGCAAATATTTTTACGAATGTATTTTCCTGCTAGTGGAATTAAAACCGTAAGAGTTTGCTTCCTTACACGTGTAGCGTTTGCGATTACATGTTGACTATTTTTGGGAGTGTGTAGATTTTGGGCTCCTTCAATATTTAGAAAAGGTCACCGTGTGTGTTCAGCCCGGGCTGAGCGATCACACGTCGTCGTTCCCGTTTCCTGATGGGAAGGGTGAAGTGTTTGTGGTGGGAGGCTGATGCTGTGCAGAACCCTCTTCGAAAACCCAGATTCGCTTCCCCCTTGCCAGCACAAGTGTTCGCAGAAGTAGGCGCCTTGGCTCAAATCGTAGCGCCCCGGCCGCAATAGCTGAGCGAGCAGAAGATAAGAAGATTGAGGTGATGCTTTCTCAGTCGTGTTCGCCTGTCCTCCGAGGGTTTGTTGGTTGGGGACCATCTGAGCCAAAAGCCGCTCCTTTTGTCTCACTGGGGGGTGGGATACGTTCAGAATACTGATGTGGCAGTGTATGAACATAAGCATTTTACCAGGCCAGAAAATGTTCACAGATGTATTTATTTTTTCCTTTCCCCCCCCCCCGTATTCATCCAACTCCAACTTAAACGGTTTTGACTACAGAGGCAAGACCAGAGTCGCAGTTTTTGCAGAAATGAGTGTTGTGTCTGTGTTATGTGTCCTGACTGCTTCGTCTAGAAAGTTTGGGGTGGAAAAAGTGGAAGTTCAAGCCACTGGAGCTCACAGCCTGCTCCTGACTTTGGAGTGTGTGCAACGAAAATCGCTCCTGGTTGGGTGTTTTGTGTCAGCTCGGAGACTTCTTCTTTTGAACGTAGAGATGTCTGTCCTCCAAAAGAGCCTGCAAATAGGGATTTGCTCTCCTGACAGAACATCTTTTCTCTTTTTATCTCACAGTCAGTGTTTTGGGTGGTTTTTTGGGTTTGTGTTTTTTTTTTTTTGCAGTGTATGCTATGTCATCTTAAAAAGAAATGATCAATTTTCTTGAAGCTTCATTCGAATTCATGTCCTTTGTTTCTGTAAGCTGTTTCTGCTTTTTCTCTTACGAGGCAATTATCAGATCAGCCTAAAATCCCCCTCAACATTCTTTAGCAATGTGCTGCCATTGTCTAGTGCCTGGGCTTTTGGGAAACATTCACAACTCATTTAAAAACAAGACCATAAGCTCTTCAAACAATTTTGCCCAGTGTGTGCGTGCGTGTGTGCCAACAGAGGAGGCTTTTTCTTCTCCCTCCCATCCTATCTCCATGCAGATGTAAAAATATCTCTTTGCAAATGTTGGCCGTTGGTGACCTGATGAGCCTTTCTTCTGTGTGTCAGAACCCGTTTGTACCTGCCCGAGATCTTCCTGGTTACAAATGCGAGGGGATGCTTGGGTGCCACAGCGCTGGGAGCTTAGCTCAGCCCTCCCGACATCTCAAACAGCCCCAGCGAGATCCAAAACAGTGAGAAAGGTTTTGAGCAGCCTCGGGAAGGGAAACAGAAGGGGACGAGGGCAGCGGAGGTGGGGCTGAGCGAGCTACAAATCGCGATGCGGAAATTGCAGCCGCCGTGTTGCCCGTGATGTGAGAACGGTCCAACGCGTTTTCTTTCTCCCGCATGTGCGAAACCAGCACCCGTACGGTGCTCCCAGCGCTGTGACCTTGTCATCTGCAACCTTGTCCATCTCGTTTATGGCTGCTCCTGCTTCTCTGGGTGTGAGAGGGGAACAGGGGAGCCAAAATCACCCCCTGCCTGGTGGGCTGCCCAGTGGGACTTACACCTCCAAGGTGCCCGCTCTGCTCCAGACCAAGCACCGGAGAAAGCGTTTTTCTGTTCCTCTCTCTGCCGGGTGTTTCTGACGTTGTCCCAGCCCTGCTGACAAATACCAGGTTGTTCTCTAGATTTGCCCACATGTGTTTTACTGTATTAGGGTTTGTCATTCTCTGCTGGAATTATGACAGATAAGCAGGACCAGCTAAAAGAGGGGATATTTTGCGCTGTTATATCTCAAGCTAAATGTTGTGTTACCGGTCCTTTTCGATTGCTTTACAGCTCTGATCTCTACAAATGAAACTTTCTGCTTCCGTGGGGAGTCTAAAAGGCATATTGGCAGAGTTTTCCTGGAGCCTGTAGGCAGCCGTAGGCTTTAAGAGCATTATTCTGCTGTAGCTGTTTGTGCACGGAAAACTTCATGGCAGCGACCGCAGTTGCATTCCGGAAAAATTAAGTATGCTTGAATTAAAGCAGGCCTGACGCTGTGCGTGTCCCTACCTTCTCTTCCTCTCTAATTTGCATGTCAGATGCTGCAAACTCTCATCACTTCATCTGTGGCATGCTTGCATGCGTAGGCAGGCAGAGCCTCGCGTATTTTTGAAAAGAAAATAAAAGAATTTTGTTCTCATCAGAGGAACATCTAAAATGACTTTATGGAGTCGTTCAAGTGTCCTGTGCCGGGGTTCAGAGGATCACACACCAGTCTATACCCAAGTCTTACGTCAGTCCCGGGTAGGAGTGCCGTGGGACTTGGGAAGCACATGCTTAAAGTCAAACACATGCTGCCGTGTTCTCCTGAGCAAGCGTGCTTCCCTTCCTTGGGACCCCAGTAAGTGCGGCAATATGTAGGATGAGCTTAAGCAGCTGAAACGCACTGATTTTTTTTTTCCTCTCTCCTTAGTGTGGGATGTGTAATGGCAAATCTTTTGCTGTGCAAATGAGCTCAGTGAATTAACAGAGCTCATACTACAGGCAGTAAGTGAAACCTATGGGCTTGTTTCGAATGAAACCAATACAAACCCTCCAAAGGCTTTTCTTTTTCCCCCCTCCCTAACAGAATGGCAGACTTAGAGGAAACATTGCGACTTTTCTAGTTATTCTGGGAAAAAAAAAGAGATGGAAGACACAGTAAGGTTTGACTGACAACTGCTTGTAGAGTCTGTGCACGCTACCTTCAATTTAGTTTTTAAATTCCCAGCAACAGAGCTTTCTTCTGAGCCTGGGAATGCAATGTGACCCAGCATTTGAGGCTGCATGTGTTGCCTGATCTAGCTGAGAGGTGCCCCTGCCCATGACAGGGAGGTTGGATTAAATGATCTCTAAGGTCCCTTCCAGCCTAGGCCAGTCTATGACTCTATGACCTGTGGCAGCCACTCCTCCCTTCCCTACATCTGCTTTTATCCCGCAAGCAGAAGGAAGAACCGAAGGAGTCACAAAATTAACACGAAGATAAAAGATTCTGACTCTAGCTAGGTGTCCTCGTGCGTATAAGATGCTTGGTGTACTGTTCAATAACCCAAAAGGAAATTGTAATTTTTCTGGCTCATTCAGAAGCATGCAAGCAGCTTGTAGCAATTGCTTTGTCACTGAGGTGTCCTCATGTGGTGATGCTTTTAAACCTGTGTTTGACAGCCAGGGTCATTATGAGAATCGGACATGGATAGACAGATACGCGTCTGTGCTTTGGGAAGGGGAAGGGCTACTGGAACAGCTCCTGGGCTGAGCATCGTCCCAGCTTCAGCAAAACCTGTGGGTGCTGTGGTCCACGGGGGACTTGACAGACCCACGATTTTCACACTGAAGAAGGAAGGAAGGAAAATAAAATAAATCCATTTGACATAATGCTAAGACTCTGTCTTTCTCCCTCCTCCTCAACAAAATGTCTTTACTTAAAGATGTATTATTTTATTTCCAGAGGAGCACTTCTGTTGCAGCAACCTGCAAAACCTCGGTACGCAGAATGGTTAGAACATCACCTAAATGCCCTGGCCGTGCGGGGTCGCTCGACTTTACTTAAAATAAATAGTCAGAAGTTTGAGTGGAACGTTTTCTGCCTCTTTCTCTATTTCCTTGTTCATCTACACTGTTGTGTTTTGAGGTTTTTTAAAATTAATTTTTATTTTTCTAACTTTGTATGCTTTGATCCTGCGTCTGGTGTGTGTACAGAGCTTTGATTTCATTGCTGCAAGATCAGGATATGGAGGATATAAATTGACTTTTTTGTTTTCTCTCTCCATATATTGCCATCACCTTGGATGCACACCTCCTTTGAGGAGAAGTTTTTTTAAACTTAGCACGGGGAGCTACTCAGCAACCAGCTTCAGGCCCTTCTCTCCCAGTTCCATACAGGATAAGCACACAAAACCTAATTTACATGTCTAGGCGGGGCTTAAACTTAAATATAGCACTGCTGGGATGAAGCTAAAGCTTTTTTCATTAGATCTTTATAGAAACGTTTTGATTGGTTTAACGGTTTGCATTTAAAATGATATTTTAAAAGTGATCTGTATCCTGCCTTGTGTGACTGCTTTCCAATGCCTCGTTACACATAGTTATTCTAAATCCATGCACAGAGATAAAAATGAATGAGTTTAATAAAAAAGGTGAACAAGCATCAAAAGGACCTCGTCAAGCTTGGGCTGGTGAACCTGCTTCCCCAGTTACCAGCTGGACTTGGTTACCCTCTTTCATTCTGATCACTGGATCGCTTTCCAAACTTTGCTGCTGGAGCTGTGTGAGAATTGAGAGGTGACTGTGCCCGTTTCATTTGCTTTGTCTGATAAGGTGTTTTCAGATTTTGTTTTAATTTTATTTATTCCCACCTTTTATTTAAGTTTGGAAAATTTCCACTGGAATGGACAGTGTGACCTCAGGAGATTTCCGATTCTCTTACGTTGCACATAATAGAAATTTTGCTTTGTTTTTTGTTTGTTTTTTTCTGAGGTAGTTGGTACTCCTCAGAGGGACAAGAGGTACGATTACGTGTGCCAAACAGCGTGAGGGTTTCCCATCCGGAACATTCGACATTCCAGCTAACAAAGCATGACTGAGGGAAGACCTTGAGCCATGAGTTTTGTGTCTACCAGAGCTGCGGCTGACTATTAGATTCACATCGGCATAGACCGAAAATGCCATCCTTTATAAATACCTACTGTAGGAATTGGTCTCAAATAAATTTGTTAGAGGTGTATGACCTACACCTACTGCAGATCAGTCTCGTTCTGAAGCCAACACTGCTTCATGGATTTACAGCAGCTGAGGGTCTCTCCAGCGTTCACTTCCATTGAATTTAATTATTTTGAGTACGGCTGCGTACTCCACGCTGTATGTGGCCTTTGAGGAAAGAAAATGAAAGTGTCGGATAATGTTTTTGTGATTTACTTTTATTTTTCCATAAGTCCCTGCAAAAGAAATGTGATACTTTTCTCAATCTGAACAATTTTTCACCATTGCTAGAAGATAATTGTTGCTGGTTTTTATTATATATATATAAAGACTTCTTATTTCCTCCTTCCTTCCTTTTCTTTAAAAAACCACATCTGAAAGTCCTCTTTGAGTCAGTAAACAGGACACCTGTCAGCCAACTGTGAGTTGAATTTCTATAATTTAGGGAGACTAGTCACAAAGCACTTAAAACTCTGGGGACTTGGGTACCACCCAGTGCAGAACAGATTAATTTCATGGTGTTTTTCTGCATTTGCACAAATTAAAAATATGAGAGCCTGCGCTTTGTTTGTTTGGACTCCTTGAATTAAATTTCTTCCATTAGTTTTTGTGCTCAGGTTTGGACACTCAGCATTTTTCCCCAAAGTCTCCAAATTCCTCTGAATTTAGTGCCAGTTGGACACGCAGACCTCCTTCTCTGCCTGTATCCCGCTGGTTTCTGATGCAAAAAGATTTGTTTCCATAAATTCTGTTCATGTTAAATTTGTGTTTGCCCTTACTTCAAGTAGTTTTGGTGCTTCGTGTTAGAATCGGTGTTAAAAGAGACAGAATTCAGGAATCTCTGGTGGCTGTTTTGGGAAAACTGTGCTTTGAGTAGCAGTTCTCAGCCAGGCAGTGACTGTGATAAAATTCAGCCACGTTTAAATTCAGCCAAAGTCATCCAGATGTTTTGGGAACTTGTTCTTCTTTCTTCTTTTCTTGCCATGAAAACAATACCTTTCAAACCTGCTGAAAAATGGAAAACCCACAAATGGAAATTTTGGGGCCGGAAAGAATAGCTAGAACAATAGTTTGGTGACTCAGAACTTCTTGAATCATGTCTCCCTCTAGGGTTTAGATGTCCCTGCACTGGGGTTAGGCTGTAAATTGGCCAATTTGCCTGTAGTGAGTTTTGCCGTTCAGAAAATATCTCCTTGCAGTTCCCGGGATGATTTTCACGTGCAATCTAGCAGATACTGTTCCATCTTAAAGCATCGCTGGAGCTACGCAGCAAAAATAACCTGATCACCTTCTCGATGACTGAGCTTCTGGGCATTCCAAGAAATTTTGCCACTAAGTCGATACAGCTTTGGAGGTTTTAATTTTTTTTTTTCTTTTTCCCCCTCTTTAGTCAATTAGGCTTCATCAGCTCTGCACTTGGCAGGCTGATCAAAACCACTCAGGTTAGGCACCCTCTGGTTAAAGAGTGATCCTGAGAACATTTGAACTGGCTTGTTTAAACACTTAATTTTAGGAGTGGTGTATCAGCTTCTGGGGTTTCTCTGCCCACTGATCAGTTGGGTTAACATCTCTTCATTTTATTGACTTGACATAAAAAAGTAAGCAGCAGCATGAAACGATTAGAAGAGCAGATTATTTTTGTCTAAGATAGCTTCATAATCATAATCCATTCTTTTATACACTGAACCAAGATAGCAATTACTGGGGGATTATTTTTTTTTTTTTGGTATTTAGAGCATTGGTTTGCTTAGTTCATGAGGACTGGCAACACATCTTTAACACAGGAGGAGAGCGTGCTAAATATCTAGTAGCCGTTACCTAGTTCTGTGCCTCTTTGCTCCACTGCCATCCGGCAAACTGCAGCGCATCTTGAACTTCCATTACGACAAGTTTCATAGAATCATAGAATGGCCTAGGCTGGAAGGGACCTTAGAGATCATCTAGTCCAACCTCCCTGTTTTGGGCAGGGACGCCACCTCTCGACTAGACCAGGCAACACATGGGGACCGAGCGGGAATCGAATCCGCGGCCTCGGTGTTGATCCTCATTGCCAGCCCCGGGCTCAAACCACTGAGCTAACCGGCCTCACCTTTCAGAAACATTTGAAGAAGGCTCTTCTGCAACTGGGGAGTAATTCTTTTGTTCTGGCTGTCTGCCCTTTAAAAAATAATTGCAATTACGCTGCTCCCTCTTTATTAAGGGTAAGCGCAAAGGTAAAGGCGCAGTAGTACCCAGGTGGATTTTGAGCTCCAAAACCCAGACTGTCTCCCATTCCTGCACTTATCCGTAAAGGAGGGCTGATCTTACAGTGCTGCTTTTTCCAGAGATCCTGCCAAACTCGCGTACACAACTTTTCCATTCTAGACCTAGTTAGTTTTGGTTGAGTAACTCATCAACCTTAAGTAACAATAAGAATCCTATTTCCAGGAACACTTTCCTTGCTATAGAAAATTGGAATTGGCTGTGGAAGTGTAGTTACTGAATCTAATTACTTTTAATATATATATATTTTTTAAGGCTTAAAGATCTTCCTATTACAATGCAAAGTGTTTTAAATACAGCCCATTAGGTGACTGAATTATAGTTGTAAAATTTTAGGCTTCTTTGAATGTAGAGTTTTGTTGCCCTTTGAAGCACTTCCATACTCTGGAAAACCTTTCCAACACGATGGGCAGCTCAGCTAACAGAGGAAGAAGATTTAAGAAACCTCTTCTTGGGAGTCTTTTAAGAGCAGGTTAAATAAACATGAGGCCGGAGCTGGGGATGGACCTCTGAAAATCCTTCCGGTTTCACACTCGCTCCAAGCTGTGTAATCTGTTTAGCCTGCTTGTGTTCCACGGGCTCGCGGTTGGTTTCACTTGCCAAAGGTTTGTTTACCCTGACTGTCCATTTGGTGATCTTCAACCAAGGGGCAGATGCTGCCACTCGTGACCCACATGCGACACCCCTCTCCCTGAAAATCATCCCGGAGTCTAGGTTTCCATCATCTGACTAGTTTCTACCACCTGCTTCTCCCTCTGCAGAACGCAGAAATGTCAGCCCTTCTCCTTCCCTACCTGTTTTCCTTTCCCTCTTGGTGCCAGAGGGTGCCCACCTTCTGCTAGTTTTTCACCTCCTTTTCGCAGTTATTACTGACCGGCTCCCCAGGAGGATGCAAGGATCTACATCTTTCTGGAGCTCTTGAATTTTCGGGGTGTTCAATCGCCCTCGAGTGAACGGTTTCTGCGTATTCTGCCCTTTTGCTCTCTCTTGAGAACCTTCTGCTGTGGTTCTGCTTTGATTTCACACTCTGTCCATTTACAGTCAGGCAAGGCTGTAATAAAATAAATCAATTTCCCCAACGCGCCGTGGGATGTGTTTCTTTTGAGCGGTGTCGTGTTCTTTGCGACTTGTTTTTTTCATCACGTGGAAACGAAGGGAGAAAGGTGAAGACCTTAGACTTTTATATTTCTCAGTTGTCTCCTTACTTTTCATTTTAACTTCTACTTCTTGTCTTTCATCGTTATACCACCCAAACCTGCTCAGGTCAAACCTAAACAGTTTGCCCTTCGGTGTTTTATGCTCGGACTCCGTGGCAGAATCCGCAGTTCATCACGTCAACCTCATGATGAGGGCAAGCAGCTATTGAGGAACCAGTGCATACTTTATTTTTTTTTTTTCCTTTGTTGCTTTGACTATCTCAAGTTGTCAGTTGACGTACCAGGAGAACGTGTGCAAGATGAGAGCAGCTTATTGGCCCGTTGAGGCCTGCCCTTATTAACCCTGGAAAGATCTAATCAACCAATCCATCACCGCTGAGGACTAACAAGTTCAATCGGCGGCTCCGGCTTCTGGTTTCTTCCACAAACACGGGTCCAAGCCCCCTTTGAACCGACCATCATTATTTACTTTCTTTGCTGGGTGTGTGCGTTTGTTGCTTATCTCAGCTACCTGGTGGGTGGGCAAACTTTGCGTGATCTGGTTGCCACAGCCTCTTCTTTAACTTTTCTTTGTGCCTTTATAACGCCAACTTCTTTAAAAGAACTGTGTGATATAAATTTCTCCCAGTTTCCTCTCAATGCCCGATGCCTTTCTTGATTTACCGAGCTGCAGGAACTCCATTTGTCGGGAGAGACACAATAAACCAGTGAGTGCCAAATCCCAAGGAAAGGCAGAGAGGAGAGCCGTGCAGCTTTAACTTTCTGGCAGCTCTGCAAAGCTTTGCTGCTCTCCTGGAAAAACCCTCATGAATGTTGTTTCCCTTAAATAATTAATTGATACACAGTAAGTCCTGCCTGGTTATATGGATGCATTTTCTGTGTTTCAGTTGGGGTTGAGGGAATTTTGTTGAGGAGAGGGAGAAGGTGGCATAATTAAAGGGAAAAAACCTGCAAATGCGGACCAGCAGTTTTACCGGGCATCACAGGTTTCCAGTACTGCACAAAAATTAGTCACAATCTTATCTGTACTTGCATCGGGGCCAAACTTTTGATTCAATAAAAAGGATGTAGCTGCACGATGCCAAAGTAGCTGGGCTAAGAAGATCCAAGTAAGGACCTGACTGCCTGGTATTTTGCTTTTTGCCGGTTGCTGTGCGTTGCATTTCATGTGTTTCAGGCAATATGTTTCCTATTTGCATAACTGGTCATGTTTTAAACAAGCCTATCTCGGAGCAACAGTGTGTACTTGCTTTTTTAAAATATTTGTCTTGATATGTTTCCCAATTTCTGGTCCTGGCACATCAAACTCAATACAAAGTTTTCTGGTTTAGGGAAGATCAAATCAGCCAGTGATGTAATCTCTGATGTCTCTCTCCTTCATGGCTCCAGTGAATTTGCTGCCTTTCATTTTATCTCTCATGAACTCAACGATGAAGGGCAGACAATAAGAGTAAGTTTTGGATTTTTAGGCCTTCACTGTGTTTTCCATTTGTAAGAAAACCAGATAAGAGACTCAGCCAGGATAGAAGTCAATAAGAACCAGAGGCAAGAGGAACAACCACCAGACTCGATGTCTGTCTGTCAGTCAGCAGAGATACGTGTACCTCTAGCATGGAAAAGAATTGTTTAAAGATCTATTTTGAGAACATCCTATTTTTAAATTTATTGTAAATATTAGCCACACATCATATCCCTTATCCTGGCATAAGGGTGCTCCAGGTGCTGGAAAAACTGCCTGGCATCAAGGATGTAGTAAATCGAGCAAGCTTTGAGATAACTCACTATTTTATTTTATTTTTTCCTCACTCTTTGGATAAATCTCTTCAGAAAGCTCATTTTCACTTATTTTTCAACTCCTTTCCACTGTGGTCATGCTATAACATAGTGCTTTGAATGTCAGGAAGGGTCCATCCTAAGGGAGCAAGAAGGTATTGCTGGCCATCGACCCGCTTAGTTATGAGATCAACTCCGCCAGTGGAAACATGGACTTACCCTCCTGCTGCTTTCAGAAAACAGACCCTGATCAAGACAGTAAAACATATTTTTCTAATATAAATACGCTATTTCCTTTTAAATATGATCCCATTTAATTTTGTCATTTTTAATTGTCGTTCCTCTACACACATATCAAAAGCAGAGCTTTTTTTTCTTTTTTTCTGCTAGGGTGCATGCCATCATCTTAGCGACAGGCAGATTCTGTGATGTTTTCAGTGATATTTTAGCCTAGGATTTTGATGGGAAGTGATGGAAAATATTTAAGAAAAACAACAGCAAACAAATAACACTCAGCAGTACAGCTTTTCTAATTAGCTGGAAGTCAGAAGAACAGATGTCAAAGAGAATTATTTTCTTTTTTCTTTGTTCTTTGCCTTAAAAAAACCATATTCTAATGTACTCCCTTCAAAAATTTAAACGAAACAAAAGTAGCATTCAGGCCAAAAGGCAAGCAAAACCTCTTTGTTTAAATGTACTGTTAGTGGAAAATATAAAGACACTGCGAAAAGCAACCTGAATTGTCAGAGGCTACGTGAAAAAAGCAATTTTTTGAGTGCAATGACAGTGAAGGGGTTGGCTTGTCATGTTCAGACAGACCCCGTGCAGGTAGATATCCTTGTCATATACTTGATTTCCACTATTTTTTTTGTTTTTAGGAACTGATCTATGACAAAGGCAAGGCACTTATGTTGTTTTGACCCCAATAACAACTAAAATAAATGCTTTCAAAGCCATAGGTGAATGGCCACATGTGGCTTCCGTTGACTTTGGTGGCACCACTTTGCAAACTGCTGGGCTCGGGGTTTGGTTTGCCTTCTTCATGTGGGAGCGTAGAGTTTTGCCTCTTCTGCCTCATGTTGGTCTGGAGACCGCAAAAAATACTTTTTGGTTTTTTAAGTTGTGGCCTGAGAAAAAGCCACAAAAACGTTGTAACTTCAGGATACAACAATATTCAAGGTCAACTATGGCGATGATATGACAGATGGAAATGAATGCAGAATGTGGTCTGGAGACCAACTACGTCGTATAAATTTAGCCCACAATGGAAATGTGAAGTTCAAGCAATCACACCCATCCCATCGTCCATAAAGCTCAGTTTTAGAAGTTTTGATATAATTCCAGTGGAATTTGTAACAAAAGGTCGACTTCAGTCCTAGCAGCGTTTTTCCATAGTGCGACGGGAACAATGTATAGAAAATAAGAATCAGATTTGTAGTTATGTTTAGCTGTTGACAAAACAACACCGCTGATCCGCTGCTCCTCGCCGTGGAGCCTTGTGTGTTCTTGTGAAACAGGACCCACACCAACTCGTGTTTTCTCTTTTTTTGCGGGCTGTGAAGACAAATGTCTGTGCTATAAGGTAAAAAAAAATTTTTTTGATTTTTTTTTTTGATACACCGGTATATCTTTTGATATACTGTAGGTGTAACTCCGGACTGACTTTAGTGGGCTTCCTAACCCTTCTCCATCTGCTCCTGGCACCTGATTTATTACAGTGCGCAGGTCAGACTTGTCTCTGGTGCTTGATCAGTTGTAAACTCCTTTTGGTACAGGGAGGAGAGGGAAAATTTTTAGCACTCAGTAAATTATAAAACGAATGCTGAGGGTAACAGTATCGTGGATTTCAGTCCACCTTTGAAACTCCATGTTGGGCAGAAGAGGTGCAAGTGTTTGGCCTAGAGACTCCACCTGGAATCCTTGAGGTCTCCTGGACCTTGGCTGACTTCACCTCTACGTGGGATGGGTGCTCCGCGAGCAGTTTTCAGAAAGGAACAGAGGGAAGAGTGGAGTAACTGGGAATTAAATTTCCTCTTTCGACGAGATCCGCTACTGCTCTGGTGGCTTTAGATACTGAGGCTATTGTTTTTGTATGTCTTTTTTTTTTTTTTTTTTTGCCCTCCCCACAACTGGCCTTCAAGTTTCTAGTGACCCAAGCTGTCAACACTTCTTTTGGAGTTTAACATGGGATTTTCTCAAGGACCCTCTACAGCCCCAACTTTGTTCCCCCGAAGTGGTGGGGGGCACAAGCTGTATAAATAGAACTGCAGAGCTTTAGCCCGAGCCTGGCTTTTCACAGCGCAGAAGAAAACTCCAGACTTAAGATTGGGTCCCAAGTGGAGGGAAGTCAATGGGAGCATTTCTGTTTGTTCCCATTAACTTTGCATTGGAAAAAGCTTCCTGCACCAAAATTCCACGAAAACAATGTTTCGTTTTGCTTAGCATCACGTTTTCCTGCAGTGTGGTAAACCCAGAAAATTACAGTAATTTTTGAATGATAGAAAGGAGTCAAATCCAGCAGTAAATTATTTTTTTTTCCCTGCATCCTCATTCCTGTTAAAGTCTAGAAGACTTGCACTGCTATTTAATGTGAAAACCAAGATTACAACACCAATATTCTGAGATGTGAATGGATGTTATTAATTCTGCTTGTTGGGCTGGATGACTATGCTGTGCTCGAATAGCTCAACTCTTACAAAAACAAACAAACAAAACCAACCCCCCCCCCCCCCAAAATAATTCTAGTATGTGCCTGGAAAAAGGATTTGATACTCTTCTATCCTCTTTTTTCCTCTGAAGGCATTCAGTAGGATTTTCAGACAGATACTCTGCATGAGGGTAAATTAAGTTTATGGAGATGGGAAGCTCTTTGGGGCTGAAAAATGAGCTTGCAAATATCAATCCTGCGGTTCTGCGAGTGCTGCGGCTCTGCCTGGGGAGGCAGAAGAGTCACTGCTCATCCTGGCATCCCGTCAGCTTCACCGCAGCGTGGAAGAGCTCGTTCCAAACCCTGCCTTATACTTGCTCAGTCCCATCGAGAGCTTATTCTTGTCTCAGTTTTGATGATAAAACAGGAAATGGTGAATTGTATCTCTGTGGCTCCAGGATGTGTTGCTCCTGCATTATTATCAGAAGGAGGAAAAAATAAATAAATCGTAATCCTTATATTTGTCCTGTGTTATGGACAGTTATACACAAAATTCTGTGTGTATTTCCCTGTCCCATGGGGAATTATCTCCGCTGAGGATGGAGAAAGAAACTTTTCGAGGCAAGGATGGTGGATGTTTAATATTTGAGTAGCTCTGTAAAAGCTGTGCTAAGGCATCTTAACTTTATAGACCGTGTATTCAACGGGATTGAAATACACGATCATGAGCTGAGATAAGATAATGCGGATGTGGGTAACAGTGCTAAGTGTCTGGGAAAAGTAGAGAAAAGGAAAAAGAAAAAAGAAAAAGCTGTGTTCAGGCTAATCAGTTCATCGGCCGTTGTGCTTCATGCAGCCATGTTCTTCCCAGGCCTAGAGATTCTCACATGACACGAGATATGACCAGGGAAATAAATCCTAGCAGTCGCATTGTACTAAAAGAAGAGATAAATGCAGATTTGATTAATGTCGGTGGGGTTTGTAGTTTACGGTCGCTCTGTGGCTTTTTACCGCAGAGCCTCTCGCTGCGACCTTCCCTAGCCCCATCTCCCAGTGGGCTGACTGGTCCAGATTTAAAGTAGTAATGTCAATGTTTTCTTGGATGAACAGCGATATCTATTCTGCCAGCAAAATGGGTGCACTCATGGAATAAACAGGTCAGTGTATAGAGTCCCTCGGTTAAAGAGAATCACTTCGTATTGCCTTGCTCCGTTCCCGGCCATCTCATTCCAGCGTGCAGTTTGGGTGATTTTTAACTTGTCTCTTCACGCGAGCAGAGCGGTCGGTGTCAGGCCATGGACAATACCTGTGGAAGCTCTCACAGAGGGAGACTTGATGGTATTTTGGGTACCGAAACTCATAAATGCCTCCCAGAAAAAACCTTCTGCGCAGCCTCCAGTAAACCCTTGCCAGAGCTGGCGAGGGCATGAGGTCTCAGTTGTTCTGCTTGTTGGAACAATTACGGGACACATTTAATCTCGGGCTGGGGCGCAGTTAAGTAACTTCTCTTTGCTGCGAAGCAGCATCAGGGCAGTTGCTTTTTCTGCAAGAGCTGTGAGGTTTTTCCCAATGGCTGTCCTGACTCCTTGTGGCCACTAAAGGCACTTGTCACGCGTAAACTCATTTTCCAGGGGACGGTGCTTTTTTCTTATAGGTGAGATCGTATGAGTCGATGCTTATTGTATTTAACTAAAATAGGTCGTTGCTTATTCTTCATTTTTGTCTAAGTCTCCGTCTACCAAATTAGAGATATTTGGGAGTTAAGAGGCAACTCGCGGATCTTTATTAGTGCTGAACTTTAGCTTGCCCTGAAGGCTTTTAGGGTGAGCACGTAGCTCACTGTAAGAGTTCTTTGCTGTCAGCCTTACCTGACCTGTCTGGTTCTTACCCCTCATGCAGCTACAGTGGCAGCAGGGACAGAAGAAAAAAGCTGAGAGATTTTTGTCTGGAAAGCTCTGTGATACAAGGATGCAGTAAAAACCACCCAAATTTTCCATTCCTGCATCTTCTTCTTCTGCTAGTTTTAATCTGTTATTTGTTTGGAGTTTTTTTTCTTATTTGTTTGGTGGGGATTTATTTTTTTTATTTAGCAGAGGGAAAACGCTCCTTTATGTATGTAATGCTGACAATTGTTTTTTGTTTGGTTGGTTTTTTTTCCTTCCTTTCCTAGATTAGTTTGTAGCGGTAGGTGGGATTGTTTGTTTTTCTTTTGGCTTCTTGCCTGCATAAGAACAGACTGCAAATATCCCCAAAAGCAACATCAGCAACAGGCACTGGCTGTGACAGCATTTGAAAATTGTTAATGTAGCTGTAGAGAGAGGATCTTGAAGTACTTCCCACATCTGAAAGTTGCCTGTGTTTCTTTGGATGTGCTTCCGAGATCCTTCGGGAGGAGCTGGGAACGAAAGAAAGCAAAGGAGATCTTGGCCACGTTCATTAAATTAAACTTGAGATTTAGCAATGTAGGGAGGTCAGCCCAGTTTTGTTTCTGCAATAATGTGGGTGGTGTTTCCCTGTTGTTGACTATTGCGATTAGTCCTGGATAAAAGCTTAATAGTCAAAAGCTGCCGGTGGTGGCGAGAGGCTTGCGTATACCCAAGAGAATCTGCTGCTACCTTAACTTTGCCAGGTGTATTTAAATAAAATGACAGTCTTCAAACACATACGCACATGGGGCTTTCTTTTCCTTCCTCCAATGGTTAGCAGTTCACTAGAGTTCAGCTTAAATTTGATTTTTTCCAAGTTCCCCGGCTTTTATGAGCATGATTTGTAAACTGAAGAGCTGTAAACTGTAAATTCTCAGAGTGATTATTTTCGTGCGTGCTTTCTGAATATGAAATTTTGATTTTCAAGGGCAAATACTTCCTAACCCACTTCTGCTGGCTCCTGATGAGGTGCTACTTCATAGGTATCAAAATGCAAACAGCGATAATGAACATGGTGCAGTAGGAGGTATCCCAATTAATACTTTAGAACTGCAGCTCAAAATCCAGCAAAGCAAATGAATGTCTCGCGATTCGCTCTGTAACAAGGTAAAAGAATTGCTGACAGCTCTTACCAGAGAGGTTTCTCTTTGTGACAGACCCGACATACAGCCTGACACTTCATTCTTGGAGTTAAGAGCGGGTGGCAATGAGCAGTGGTGACAGAATGACAGCATTTCCAAGGAACTTCATCCTAGCTGACCAGGATTTAACATCTGGGACTCAGATGAAGCGTTCAGCCTCTGCCAAGCAAGAACTGATGCTACCAGAGAGCAATATTCCAGCAGTCTGCTGTTGGTTGCATCTGTAGGTGTGCAGACCACCTCCAGAAATTAAACAAAGATGGTGATGTGTGAATCCTGCTTAGGATAGTTACCCTACGGTGATGCCAGCAGATTAGCCTTCATAAAGCTGCTTGATTGAGAGGAACTAACCAACAATGGGATTGCTGGGAGTAATATAAGCAGGGGATCTATTATAGAGAGCTGTGTACTTTATGGAAGCAGAAATTCTTCCTTATTCTCTTCTCTGTAGTGCTCTCTGGTAGGCAAAGTTACAAATTCATTACTGACAACACCGTTCACAGTTAATCCCGATTCATTCGTGATGGAAGGACAGCGTAGAACTGCTTAATTTGTCTCAGATACTTCAAATACCTTCTTTAGAGTCGGACAGAAGATTTACTCAATAAGAAGCTTGTAACTCTCTCTTTTTTTTTCTTTTCCTGGCCTCCATCCTCCCAGCTGCCAGATCCCATCAGCCTGTTTTTGCTATTTTGCCTTTCGCGTCGCAGGTGCCGGAGCGCCACACGTGGTCCGGAGCTCTGCAAACCACCAGCGCTCCCAGACCCGTGCTGAGCAAAGCCAAGCGATGCAGAATCCTACATCTTCCCTGGTAAAGATCGAATGTCACGGCCACTTAGTTTCGGTGGTTTTCTGGGAATTTCTCTTAATGAGAATTAAATGTACAAGAAGTTGCTTCTCACTGAACAGATTAAAGAATTTTGGCACTTTTTTTGTTCGTATTGGCTGGGTTGGCCAAGACAGAAACGACCTCCTTCCAGCTGAGAGTAAAAAAAATCTACAACAGGCAGGAATCACCTGTGAGAATAAGAGGAGAGCACCCAGCACCTGCAGCAGCACTGCAAAAGAAGTGGTTTTAGCTATGTGTGAGTTTGTTGGGTTGCTTGTGTTTGCGAATTGTTGGGGGTTGAAAAAGGGTTTTAACCAAGTGGTTTCAGCCAGCACCAATAGATCCTGGTGTCCCTTCCGTAGTGGTGTCTTGTCACCATCTCCCTGCTCTCCTGTCCTTGAGGCAGCTCCGTGAGAAGGACGGGGGAAATAATCCGGTCAAAAAGCGTGGCAGAGTCATGTCTCCAGTTTTCCAAGCTTACGTTTCTTGGGAGATGTGGGAGTTGTGTTTGCGCCCAGTTGCGAGTGGGCAGACGAGCATGACACACTGAAATTTTAAGAAACCTGCCTGGCTTATTAAAGGGTGTGTGAAGGTGGCAAAGAACAAAGGAAGATACGTTAAAGCCTGCTCTGAGGAGTGGGGGATAGAGTGGCAAGTGGGATAAGCAGTTGGCAGAGGTGTCTGAGTAAGGGTTTGAGAAACAAGGAAGTTTGGGAGAAGAACAAGGAAGGGCACACGCTTGGGGAAAGAGAAGGGATTGTTCTTGCTGGGAACAGGCTTTGATGGAAGGAAGATGTGTGCCAGGAAGGGGGATCCTAAATCCTTGATGGAGCCTAGTATCTGAAAACAGCGAGACAAGGACCCGTTCCTGATAACACACGCTTTCTGCCCAGAAACTGCAGGAGCTGAAGCATGTGAGGCAGTTGGAGCCTGCTGACAATGAAAATGGGATGTTTTTAGTGGAGAAGCGGCCAGTGTTTGTTTAGTTATCTGCAGAGATGTCGCCTGCCGTTTAGCCGAGGTGGCTGCAGTCCAGGTAGCTGTAGAAAAAAAACAGAACAAAAGCCTTGATTCAAGCTGCCTGCAATGTTCAATCTGTCAGGCTGCGGAGGGGAGGCTGGTACAAGCGGAGGTGATGTCAGGCCTTGCTTGCTCATTCAGTGCATGCCCTGAGAATAAATTGGAGCCTTGGCTTAACTTTAAAGCTGTCTTCCTTTGGTGGAGCCCCCTTGGGAAGAAGAGCTATTTCCCTACCCCTTCCTCACAGCTGCTGCTCTGCGTTGAAATACGTATCCCTGTCTCAGAGAGTGAATATTTCCCCTCTTATTTATAAGACATGAAAAAAAGTCAAGGGGAGAAATATTGTTTTTCAAAAGAGACTAAAGTTCTGAAATGACGTGTGTGGTTTTCTGGCTGATGGTGCAGGAGGATGAGGAGAGTCACTCTCTGAGGGGCTCCAGGGTTATTGTACCCACGGGGTGGCCACTCTAGTTCTTTGCCCAGCGGGCCATCAGGATCCCCCTGTCTGTTTTTTTTCTGTCGCCCCTTTGCTCACACTGCAGCAAATCCTGCCTTTCCTGCTCTGTCAGTTTATGCAATTGAATCCTTGCACCGAAGGGAAGAAATGGGGTTGCTTTCCTTATGTCCATTTCCTTAGACAGGAAAATAAAACATGAAATCTTTGTTTGTGGAAAAACCAAACCCAACGTATTTTGAAAACAAAACCTGGCAGTGTTTTGGAACAAGTTGCACACCAGACGATTCCTGTTCGCTTGTTGCCTTGTGCAATGCTGTCGATGTGTGTGTTCGACCGTACAAACTTCCTGCTGGGGATTTTTGTTTTCTGCGTTGACACGCAAAGAAGTTCTGCATCGAAAACTTCAGCTGCTTTTGAGGGTTTGAGCGTGCTTTAGAAGCAGAAGTAGCGTGCAACAGGCAAAGGACGGTCAAGCCACGCAATCGGTCCTGCGAAGTCTTTTGTGCGTGCCTGTTTTCAAGCAAGTGGATCATCCTCCTGGAGTGTTTAGAATGAGTAAAATGATCCATATAGTGAGTATAACGATGCATATATGCGAGTTGAGCTCATAGTTTTTGTATGTAAACGCTATAGAAATACAAATGTTCTGTTTTAAAGGACATATTCAGCTGCACTGTCTACTTCTTTGTTTGTTAGCTAAGACTAATTCCCTTTAATTCAGGGGAGACGGTTACAAGTGTCTAAGAGACCAAAGCGTCGCTTCACAGATGGGTAGGATCCTGAAGGATGTGTAGGATCCAGCACAGAGGAAAGCAGAGAGTAGACGGGGACATAAACAGTCACATCCATCAAGCTCTAATGTAAGTGGTGAGTGATTAAGGGCCAGGGAAGCCGTTTATAAATAGAAGTGGCAGCAGAAGGTTATTTCTGTGAAGGACTATGAAGTGAGGACGAGAAGCCTGAGTGTGATGTTGAGCAAGTCAGTCGAGGGACACTGACAGGAAAGGAGGACGGTGTCCAGCACGCGAGAGATTGGATGTTTATTTTTAACAGGAGAAAAACCCATGACGCTCGATCATAAAGCATTAGCTCGGGGAAGGCAATGGTGTTTAAACCTGGAATCTCCTACACTGTTTTTTCTTCTCGGCTGAACAACCAATTCGCTTGTCAGATTTAAATTAATAGTTCCACTTTCTACAGTGCTTACGTCTTAAGAGTTCTGCAAATTGGCATGGGTTTTAAAAATCACAGAATGTTTGTTAGCTCTTGTCGCTGGGATTTTCTGTTATTCGCCCTTTCCCTCGCCCAATAAATTAGTTTTGTGAGGATGACAAAGTCCTGAAAAAGACTGATTGTCATGCATTTGACAAGGGTGTTTTGACTGGTCAATGGATGACTCTCTGAGGAGGTGAGATATTCTAAGAAATACGTCTGAAAAGCAATAAAGAAATATCATTACGGAAAACAAATATTTCATAACCAGTATGTTATGAATGAGTGCATGACTGAAAATGGGATATTCAATGGCACATGAGGAACAGAAAGACTGGCCGCAACGACAGAGTTTATAAAAAAAGTTGCACGAACTCCATCATTACTTATGGTGGTGAGTAGAGGATAAAGATGTGCAAAGAAACAACAGCAACCTAGAAGTGAGGTTCCTTGCGTTGTCAGCTTTGAAAGAAAAGGCTCGTGTGGCCTCACCTTCCCCAGATGAGGGAGTAGGGCTGATTTCCATGGGCAGGATTATGGCCAGCGTGATGCTTGTGCGTGCTGCGCTCCTGTGGCTCCAAAACGGGCTGAGAGCCGAGCCTGGATTGAAGACGGGAATTTTGGCGAGTGCAGGGCGTTTGGTGTTTGGCAGAGGAGTTTTTAAGGCAGGCCCACAGGCGACGGGTAAGCGGGCTCTTCAGCGGTTCGGCCGCGCGGGCGCAGTCCCTGGCTCGGGAGCAGCGCTGGCCCAGCTCCAACAGAGCGAGAGCTGCTTGAGGGCGAGGTGTTGCTGTTGGCACCGTGTCCTGCTTATGCCAGAACAGCGTGGAAGCTGCTCGGGGCGAAGGCAAAGCTTCCTTGTATCTGTCTGCACATACCCTCAGCCTGGCTTATTATAAAGGATGATTCTTTGCTGGGAAGCACAAAACCGGGTCAAAAACCTTCCGTGCAGGTTAGATGCTGGGGTTTGGTTTAGGTTCAATTCCTTGTCCAATAGCACGTTTATTCCAGACAGTTATTTTATGGATGAGATGATGGAATATCTTGTTTTTCGAAGGCTGCACAAATGGACTTAATTGCTTTTTTACCACTGCGGTGTAGTGATTTTTTCACAGCAGACACACAACTTCAGAGAAATCCTACAGCGTACAGCAATACCTTAATGCAACTGGGTTCTCTTTTTGTAAGGCACACGTGGTGTGCTCCAAGAGTTCTGTTATCGTAATTGTGGTCTTACAATGTGCCGGGCTCTCCTTTGGCTTAATGATGGATGCAACATTATCGCAAGCACCGGAGTGACACAGTGGGTAGAAGGGAATTAGTAATTTGTGCTTTCTTCTCGCTGTCGTTATCATCACAATTTGTTTCTAAATGAACACCTTTGGTGATGATTATTACTGGTTTTCAGTACTGCTACTCTGAAATCCAAAGAGCTTAAAAAAGAAAAAGCTTTGGTGGCTTTATCATATGTATCATAAGTATGGTAAAGAAAAAATGTACAACAGTAAAACTAAATAATTTCTGACTGAGTAGTGAGAAAGTGCTTAAAAAACCCACACCATTTCCTCCAGAACATACTGATAAAATTCACTGAAAAGTTTTAACTATTTTTTTTCCAACCAAACGTGGCTGAGAAAATAAAAACGCTTTGAATTTTCAGCTCCTATTGCTCTAGCTGGACAAGACACAAAGTTTTAACTTTTGGCTTAACTGTAACATTTTGTTTGACCCCCCCAAAAATACTTGGTGAGCGAGGAATCAGAGGGTTCATTTCAGTGTGAAGATGAATGCTTCTCAGTTTAGATTATCTTCAATTTTTCTGAAAATCTAGTATATGCACAGTTCTAATTATGAGCTCTGGCACAGGATCAGATTCTCTGCTTCTCAAGAAGGCCGAGTAGCTTAATTAAGAGTGCTTTGTCTCTATGAACTGTACGGCCCTGAAACTTGGTGTTCACGCATCATTTCCACTAATGTGCTACTGAAATAATTACAGAATCTCTTAAGTGTATGTGAGGAGGGGAAGAGCAGTAAACAAGTACCTAGCATGTATTTTTAAGAGCAGGTGGCTTAATCCTCTACTAAATAAGGCCATAATTTCAGCATATTCTGCTGATTACAGATAATAGTTATTCAGGTAATATTAGCTTTTTCAGGTGTGGCATCTTGTTCTGGGTGTTGTAACCTGTCGTTTACTCCTTCAGCGCGTTCAGGTTTACTTCGTAATTGCTTCACTGAAAACCAGATTATATATTATTTAGCTGTCAGCTGTGTTGGAGAAGTGCCAAATAACTCTTAAACAGCCAAATGTTACCCAATAACCAGCAGCGAGAACAACTCGGGCATGAAGCAAGGGCCCAATTTGTTTCCTTGTTAGATGGTTAATATTGGGAAGAAGTTCTGAATCGGGTCTTTCTGCCTTTGCCTCATGGTCCGCGTCATCTGATGGGCTTGCAAAAAGTTTGCCTAATCCCATTTTAACAGACAGCTGCGCTGTCCTATGTTTTGCACTTTACCAGCAAAGCCAAGTTTGGCTGGAGATAATGGCCAAAAATCAAAACCGCGCATGTGCTTGGACTTGGAGGAGAAAGTTCTAAACTCAGGTTGCATGTTACATCCATTTTTTTAATAAGCTACTGAGCCTTAGTTTGGGTTTAGCAGGAAAGCTGGGCCTATTTCAGGTGTTAACTTGTTTCCCTGACTTAAGAATCATACCTTGGCCAAGGTAAAGTCTGGGAATAGGTGTCCAGTCTTGAAGCCTAATCCTGAGGATTCTGAAAACCTTGAGGGGCTTTGGCTATACGCTTGCATCAAAGGCTCTCCTGTCTTTCTTTTTGTGAAGCAGTTTTGGGTCAAACAACCGAGCATCTGTACTATTGGGTTGCCTCATTTTGTACTCCCTTGAAATGCCCTTCACTAGAAAGGGGGCCACGGGCAGGATGATGGTTGTTTGGTGGAGCAGGTCCTTGCAGCCTGTTGTGCAGCTCATATTGCAACAGCTTGTGGCCAGCGAGCGGCAAGCAGGAGCGGAAAGTATTTGAAGAGTGTGCTTCCCACCCTCCCCTCCTGCTCTGCTCTGCCTGAAGCAACTCGTTTGATTCCATGTGTATTATTTTCCCTGCTGGAAAACGACTCCCACTCAAAACAGGATTAGGGAGCTTGGCAAAGGGAGGGTGAATTTAATTATAAGACAAAACCAACATTCTCTCTCCCAGGAGTCTTGGCTTTGGTTGTCACTTCTGATGCTTACCTTCTATAAGTAGTATCTGGTTGACCTGTGCTCCTTTTCATCTGATAAGATGACATCTTTTTCGCTCCCGTGTTGTTGCCCTGGTGTACAGGTTTCAGATACTGACAGATTAAAAATAGCCAATCTGCAGGACACAGTGACGGATGCTTCTAATCTCATTGAGATTATGGCATTAGGCTGAGATGCCACCAAACTTTGGACACTTTGAGGCATCTGAAGTATGAGGAAAGTCTCTCCAGGCTTTTCCCAGTTGATGGAGCAAGACAGGATCTCCAGTAAGGAGGGCTGAACAGTTTTCTGCTCAAATGTATTTTTCTCTTCTGTCTAATGAAAGAATCTATAGTGACAAAGGTCCTATAGGCTACTGAAATAACTCTCTTTTGACGATTTTGATAACCTTAGATCATGTAATGAGGAAAAAGTAACACAGGATATATAGGGGCAGGAAAGGATCAGGATGTGACCTGGTGCTTATCTGACCTGTAGTATTTTGATCTTACCTAGTAGTTGTTATCTGACCTGTGGTATTTTAGGTGCAAAACTCATCTAAAAAAGGATCAGTTTTACAATCAGTATAGGGACTGAACCGACAGCACGGTGAAGGATGGCCTATATCTTGAAGAGATACTCGGGAGGATTTAGCTCTGGAGAAGAGCTTTAAGACTGAAAAACACACTACGTGGTTCTTCTGCATTTCTGTGGCCTGGTCTAGAGCTTATTTAAACTAGTGAAAGACTCCTCTTGAAGGATGCTAACGGCTGGCTGAGCAGCCGCAGTTCTCCTCACTGGTTTCATCCTGAAGGAAAGAAAACTAAAGGCTTGCCGAAAGAAAAAGTCAGACATCCTCTGTGTCATCCTCACCAGAATATTTCATAAGGTTGCTATGGTTATTTTCTTATAAAAGTGACACACTTCAATCTTGTAAACATGGAAAGACATTTCTTGTAGGATGTTTTAACTTAATCAATCTGCATTTTTCATTGGAAGGCCATTGTGAATAGTTTTGTTTGGTTTTTTTTGTTTGTTTTTGATCAGCACTAGCTGAGATACTTTAAAATCCACTGTAATTTAAGAAAACAAGATTTTGGATTAGTGATGTTCTGCTTCAGAGTTTCTGCTATCCAGCACCAAAAGTGCTGAGCAGGAAGAGAAAGAAAATAATAAAAGTAACTGTGAGGGTTTTTTAAAATTATTATTACATTAGATAATCCAAACCAAACAACCCCCCCACCCACCCTGTCCCACAACACTTGACAAACAAGGAACTATTTTCTATCTTCATTTGCCACAAGAAGACTCACAGCAATTCCTTCTCAGCTTTGGATGCTTTGTGTCTTACAATTGTAGAATTAATTTCAAGTCTGTATTTGCACTTGAAATTTGACTAATCTGAGAACGTTTAACAGCCCTGTTTCAACGAGTGAATAATTGAGACAAAGCTTATTTTATTAAGCTGCATTTTATTTCTTTTTCCCTTGTACCCCATTTTTATCTTCTGTTTCCACATTTCAAACCAAACAGCCGCAGTTCTTGACATTCACACTCTACTAAATGTTTCCTCGCATACAGTAATTACTGCAGAACTAAAATTATGCAAATTAGATATTTCCTTCCTTCTGCTGTTTCTTTGTATGGCAGAACTGTAAAAATGTGGATGAGTTGAGTTTCCTTAGTTTTGTTACCAGGAAGATATATCGGGAACTCTGAAGTAAAGAAGGCTGCTCATTTTGGGAAGCACTGTATCTTCTTACTTTTTAGGTATTTCAGGCAAGGAAAGGACGAGTGTTACATATTATTCAATATTACTGACTCAAAGATGTTGAAGGGATCAAAGGTCTTGTGAGCAGGGTTATAAACTAGTGACTAGAACGCTTTAGTTCGTATCTTTGCAAATGGGCAAAATTTGCCCTTGCTGTATGACTTTAGCTGCTCCTGATGCAGTGATGTTCATGTTAATGATTTATGGGTTTGGGTTTTTTTTAAATGAATATTTGGGTACAAAGTCTTACATACAGGTAGTAAATTAATCTCAAATGTGTCATGAAAAGCTTGGGGAATAGGGATTTGTGTTCTGGCTGTATCTGGGGCCCCCTGAGGCTCCTGTGCCAGGCAGCATATAGGTGCTCAGCAAAAATACGCCGCCCTGGATTGAACATTTCAATTCAGAAGGAGAGAACAAATAGTAATAATGATGTGATGCGAGGGCAGAGGCCCAGGGAAATGACTATTGCTGTCTAGCCCCAGAGAGAGGGGTAGCCCGGATAAGTGTCTATGGGATAACCCCTCCCTGCAAACCGAACTGACAGAGACCTGTGGTTTTGCTATTGAAAATCTTTGCGGGCTGAACGCACACAGCATTGAAAAGAGATTGTGCTAAAGGCACAAGTTTGGTCTAACTCCCGGCATGGGTGTAAACCCACTCTGTTATTTAACCCTTTCAAACTGAGGTTGCAGGCATATTTCCTTACTAACTTCAAGTTCCTTTTGGAGCCATGTCTGATTTTATTTTCAATTGCTGCTGTAACACAAAAACATTGTGATTACGCTTCCAGCCTGATCGGACAACTGAATATTTATTTTTCTTTCCTCTGTGTGGTGCATTGTATTGTCAGCATAGGGGTCGATTTTCTCTTGCCTTCAGAAAGCAGAGGGAGAAGCTCTGTGAGATTAACAGGCTGGAGAAAGGCTGCTCTCTAGTGTTCAGTGATGGAGAAAAGCTGGAGTTGGCTATCCCATGTATTGCAGCAGGCAGCCCTCGCTCAGATCTGATTTGGGTTTATCTGACATGCAAAAGCAGTAAAAATTTGTTGGAAGGTTTTTCAGAGGATGTATCTGTCGAGACTCTGAAACGTTTTGCTATTTCTACTTGATTCTTGCCATCTACTCGATGACAATCCATCCCTGAAGGACTAGCAGAATTTAAATTGACCTGCCAGTCTCAACTAGTTGCTAGAATGTGACTGGCAGGCGCGGGCCGTGTCAAGATGAGATTTTATTTTATTTTTTTAAATTATCTTTTTAAATAGGAGTAAGCAATAAGCAAAGCAAAATGTCACATCATTTCTGCAAATGATGTCAGGGATTAAAAGTCCCGTGGGAGAGCAGTCGTCTTCATCAGGGCAGAGAGCAGCAGGGAGACAGAGCTCCAGAGGAATCAGAAGTTAAGCAGTTCTAGCAGAAGAAAACCTGTCACAGTCAAAGTCTAAAGTTATAATTCACTTTCTTGTGTCTCTGCGATGCCCTCTGCAGGACATGATTCAGTTTGGTCCAAGTGTTTTGCTGCTATGCTGATGGTTATAAATTGATATGAATGAAGAACTTAATAAAAATGTGGAACGTTCTTAATTGTCCTCACCACTGTAAAGCTTTTCCTAACGACTGCCTTAAGTCATCTTCGCTATACATCAAGCCTATTACTTCCTACCGATGTAAAGATAAGGCTTATCCCTTTTGCCAGCAATCTTTGCAGGAACATAACAAAGAATATCTGAGGATTTGTTCTACATGTGGCTTTATCAAGCCAAAAATCAAGATGAATGCTTACACTGATCAAGTCAGCCAGGTTTAGGTACCTCACTAGTCCTGCTTACAGAACGGGGTTAAGGTTTAAAACTTCCCTTATCGAGAAAATTCCGTATGGCTTTAATGGAAAGGACACATCCTTTCTAACTGCCTGTATTGTTTCTTTTTTCCCTCTCCTTTTTTTTCCTGTTATTTTTTTTATCTTTTTTCTCTCATTTTCTTTATTTTTTTTAAAAAAATTTCGTACCATGTATAAAATGGTAAAAAGAATGACTGAAAAGGTCATTGAAACTCCTTACCTAGTGCAAATTCTAACAGTTTAAAAGTTGACCTTTTTGAAAGGAAGAGTAGCTAGAAGAGTAATCCTTTTCTGCATAATAGGTGTGTGGAGTCAGGTATTAGAAATTAGAGATCAGGGAAATTAGAGAAATTAGAAGTCTGAGGTGAGACCGTAAATGTGTGGGATCCTGTCTGGTAGTGGGGGGAAAAAAAAGAGTGGGTCAATTTTTGGGACAAGTCAAGGAAACCTGCAGGTCAATCCAGAAATGGATACGGTTTGCTTTTCAGTTCACCTGTTGGCTGGAACAGATTAAACTCAGCAAATTTCCACTTTTTAAAAGAACAGAACTGGTCAAACTGCAGCTTTGTTCAAGTGAAGCAAAGATGTGGAGCCAACTTACTCCTGGCTCTGGGACACATGGAGAATGGAGGGGTTGCTTTCGGATCATTTCAGTTTTGCCCTTCAGGCTTGGATGGCATAAAGACATACGTAATTCAAAAACATTCGTATCTTTGAGAGAAGGACCCACGGGGAAGAGCTGCTTCCCGCTGCTTTCCTCCCCCACCTCCCTGGAGGTGGGGGGTCCTGGATGCAAAATCCCGGTTGGCAGAGCTGTGCAGGGAGGGAATTCCTCCTGCTGCTGCCTGACAGCTGGAAAAGCAGAAGGCAGCAGAGTTGCTAAGGCTGGCCCTCTTACCGGAGGAGCCTGAGGAGTTTGGACTTGTCCAGTAAGTAACACGCAGAACCAGAGCTCTGGGAGAGCACGTCTGAGCAGCTGCGGGGAGTATAGAGTATCTTTACCAAAACAGCACAAATGTTCTGCTCAAATGAGTTGACTAATAGTTTCCCTCTGTCTCGGCTTCCCACACACAAAGTTAGCTTTTTATTAGAGTTTGCATGCCCTGGCTGAAGTTGGCACCACTCGCCAGCGACGCTGACTCTTATTCTTTCTTCTCTTGTAGAAACAGTTTCCCGTTTGCTCGCCTTCAGGATGTGGAGGGTGAATCGGATTCTCTTCAAGCACCTCAGGCAGAGAAAAACAGAGGAGAGGACCCTCCTGACCCTACTGGAACCGCACGTGGTAGGTGGCAAATCTTCCGTCATCGCTGGCTTCGGAGCTGGGGAGCAAATGTTTTTCATAAGCAATTTCAATAATTCTGTGGAGTCGGAGGAGCTAATGAGCGAAGCGATTTGTTGTTTCAGGAAGAGCAAAGGCCTGTCTTATCCTAAGTAGGATGTGTGATAATTTTCTTTCTCATTTCAAGGATGAGAGAGTGCACGGAATTAGCGGATGGTGATATTAGAATTAGCAGCTCTACGTCTTGGTGAGCGTTTGGTGGGAAAGCGCCAGGAGGAAAATGTTTACTTCTGCTGTAATTAGAAAAGCAATCCGTAGAAAATCTGAAGGTATCCGGCTTCAGATTAGTTCCAGGGCTTGGTTTGTTTTTTGGATGTTGTTTTTTTGTTGGTTTTTTTTTTTTTTTGTTGCCCTTTGAAGCTGGTTTTTTTTTTTTTTTTTTTTTTTTTTTTTTGCTGCCTCTTGAAGCCATTATCTGTCTGTGGAATAGAATCCAAGGACCCCACTTGATTTGCCATGTGTCAGAAGTGTGGAGAAGCAAAAATAATGCAGAAACCGTGGGAGGTGTGTATCAGGAATATATCTTGGCTTATGGTCAGGGTAACCCAGGAACTTTCTGCAGCCAATGGGGAGAAATATGGGTAAAGGGGGAGGATAAGGGCACGTCAGAGTGAATACAAACTACAGGGAATTCTGTCTCCCTAGGCAGACTGCAAACATCTGCCCAGTGCTGACTGGTCTGATTTTGTCACACCTTGGTGTGAAAAGGTAAATTTCCTCCATGAGAAGTTGCAAAACAACTTTCGGAAGGGTGTGCTAGTCTGATGTCAGTCTGGCACTTCGCTGGGGATCGGAGATGAATGTGCAGCACAGGCGTGGAGCGAAGGGGTCGCTGTGCGGAGGATGCTTCCTCTTCGTTCCGCTCTCCGTGGCGTACAAAAAGCTTCTTGAGAACCGTGATGACACACCTGGCTGTGATGAACTGTGAAAAGAATCTAAAAATTCTGTAGCAAGGGGACAATTTGCCTCACTCAACCAGTAGTCACAATGGTGATGCAGAGGTTACCCTGGTTTTTACCTGACACGTGTAGATTTGGGGAGGAGATTGCTCCCAGTTGACTGTGTTACAGGAACACAAAACCAAGTAGTTGCCCTCCGTTTAAGCAAAATACGTTCCTAAATTAAACTGGAGGGTAAAAATCTTGGTTTATGCTGAGATCTAATCAAAACCGTCCACAGATGTTGCCTTTGAATGGACTTGAGATTGTACCTTAGTATTTATCAGTAAAGTTCATGTTCTGAAGAAAGGAACTTAGAGTCAACACCCTCCCCCCAAAAAAGTCTAATCTAGCTCTTAATTTGAAGGTGTATACAGAATTTAAGCACTGTGTAAGACTAGCGTTCACTCTGAAAAAAGCATATATATAATATTTTCGTCTGGTCCTACTACAGACCATATTTTTTTTCGCTCCATTGCTAAACAGAAAACAATTTGTTAATAATCAGCATTTAGTGTTTAACTACTGAATGAATGTATATAAAGTCACTTTTCTTCATTGCCTGTAATGCTTGTGACTACACAGGCCATCAGAATCCACAACTTTTTGCTTTCTTAGGTATTTTCAAATTGGATATTTTCTGTTTTGGCAGAGCAGCAAGGTCAATTGATTTAATTTAGGTCGACAATGGAGCTATGGTTTAATTTGCTGTTCAGTAAGATATTAAAGTGACATTACTTCAAGGAGTACCTGCAACAACCCAGTTCCAGGCGAAAGGGCATAGGTTTGGTATTTTGCCTTGCTTAAGCTTGCACATTTTGATCACCTGTCATATGCTGAATACCAGCATGTAACCCAGTGTTAACGAGATGAGAAACAAAATGTTAGATGCATTTTGGTTTTAGAAATAATTCGTGCAAAAAAAAATTAATTTATCCAATACTTCTCATAATTTGAAACACATTTATCTGGAGAATGTATTATTGGCACGTTCGTAATAGATCCGCACTTAGTACTTCAGACAGGCAAGTTTTTGGCTCAGTAACTATTAGAAATTAAAGGCTTATCATTGTCTATGATTTTGAGTATTTGTCTTCTATACTGGTATTTGTTTTTTTTCACCTGTATCATTATGAAGAGATCTTCTTCCTTATTTTTCAAATCAAAAGCTGGGTTGCTTTAAAGGGAGTTAGAATTAGTATGGCTTTTGAGAAGCAAAACCAGCAATGCACGTTTTGAAGTTGGACGAAGAGCTGCTCAAATATTTTTTTTCTTTCTGGATCAGGGATTCTTGGCTCCACATCAAGAATCCTAACATGTTTCTGCACTTCTACAGCCCGCAACGCTGGGAAGGAAATCTGTGCGGGGGAGCTCTGTGAACTAGCAGTGTTGTGGAACAGACATTTTAATTTTCTACTTCTTTCCTGCTTGGAACGATGGTTTTGCACTTTTATTTCAGTAATCAGATTAAATGGACAAAAGTTATTGAGGGGTGCAGTGCAAAAGCATGACCTTGTTAGGACAACTCTTAACAAAAGCCCCTTCTGCATTCTTATGGTTTTGGATAACGGGTACAGCCGTGCACTTTACGCTGGAAAGCTGCCTTTGCAAAAACCCGATATTTTCTCTATATGTTATTTGGAAGCATTTCTGTCAAGAGTAAATAAAAGTATTCGCCTTGGGTTGTTTTCATAAAGGTTGGGAGAGTTTGTCAGTTCTTTTGTTTTCAAGTCAATCTGATCTAAACCAAAAGGTTTTGTCGGCTGTATCCACAATTATGTTTTTACCTGTAGGCATCGTGTTATGGAAATCGTAGTTTTTTTTGGCGTGTGAAAGAAAATGGAGGCTGTTGGCAAGAAATGCACTGATCTCTCTGAGCGTGAGAGGAGGGTGAGAAGGGTGCACTGGGCAAGAAGTAGTTGTGGCTTTGGGAAGCTGGCTGGTTTGGGAGAAAATGGTCTGTTGCTTGACGGGAATTAAAGTTCAGGAGTCATGATTGCATATAAGGTTAAGTCAGTTCATCAAAATGTCAGTGAAATACCTGGATTTAAGAAATGTCAGTTGCTTGTCTTCCATGAAAGATCAGAGCAAAACACAGCTTCAAATCCACCTTTTTTTTAGCCTGCAGTTTTATGTAATACTTCTTCCACTTTACCAACAAGTTGCCGCATTTAGCAGCCTCTCTGCCTTCATCTCTCTATCAGTAAAGTGGATTTTTAATGCTTCCCCCAAATAAGAGAAATTCACTTAATATTTGCTAAGCACTTTAAACTCTTCAAAGCAGGGTGCAAGCAGAACTTGAAACAAGACAAACTCAGTTTTAAAGGGATCCAACACTGCCTGAGCACTACAAAGGGTTATTTTGAAAGCTGCTGGTGGTTGCCTCCTGCTGCTGCCTACAGGGTATGCACTTCACTAAGATCTATGAATGTTTATTGAATTATAAACTGATTTTGCAGCGCAATATTGCCCTGGCACATAGAGCAGGTGCCTCCCACCGTGTTATGGATGGCCAGCCTGAGCAAACTGGCACGCGCAGGAGACGTTTGAACAGTCACGAAAAAGCGCTGCCTGACTTTTCACCAGTTTCTCTCAATAAAGGTGCCTGTGTTGCAAAAAAACCCTTGTAAAATCTGAATAAAACCAGCAGAAGGGTGATTCTTGCTTTGTGGCTTTGGGGGAAGGCTTTTGTGTCTTGGGAAGCTTCATTTCCTGGCTGAGCTCGCAGTAGAGGCATCAGTGTCTCGCCCCACCTGAAAGTTTTTAAGCCCTCGTTGGTAACACGACATCTGAAGGGCAACCCAATTCCACCACTTTGAGCGTCATCTCCTGAATCCAAAACCTCCAGGTGACTTGGCAGCGTGCAGCCACGAGGAAAGCAGATGGAATGTAGCTCACACAATGCTCCTCAGGAGCAGGAGACCCAAGAGGTGTAGGCATCAAACGACATGTGCACAAAGGGCATTCAGGCCAGGGGCTGGGCTAAATCTAGTGGGAGGTAAATCTGAAATCTATGTGGTGGAGCTGTCAAGAGGCCGAGCACCAGCCAGTTTCACCGACTGATCCTTTACTCCCGTGTCTGTGCTACTGCTCAATCTGGACCATATCTAGGACAGTTTGGGAAGGGTGATGAATGGGAGGCTGCATTCTTCCAAGCACTGCATTAATGTTTTTCAAAGAGCAGTGAGGAAAGCATCTAAAAAGCTGGTTGTTTATTCAACCCTTCTCCTCCAAGAATTCATCTTTTTTTTCAGTAAACAAGCTGCTGAATCACCTCTATTATTTATAGGGTGGTGGATGTTCCAACGTGTGCTCTCAGCAACAGCTAGAGACAGACAAATCGAATGTATTCTGACGTGGCCGTTTCTCCTCTGTGAACTTGGAAGATGAAATGCTGTTTTAAAAACAGGTTGACTAAGTAGGTCAGTATTCTGTTCCAGGATGAATATGTGTGGTCTTCAAGACACAGAAGAAATTTTTTTTGAAAGTCTGCATTTTTACAGTGTTGAAGGGTTCGGCAATGCGGGTTTAGCACAGCTCCTTTTTAAAAGCTGCATACTTCAGTGCTAAGGGGATTAGAGTTGAGCGCACTTTAATGAACACCTGTGAAGAGAGTGAACCTGTTTAAAAGACTAGACGTGCTGTGCTTCAAAGTAATCCACAGAGAGAAATATGGAGAGCCATTGTAGAAGAATACTGTGCATTTTAAGTAACTAATCCAGTTAAAATAATAAGTTTTCAATGCAGGGAAAGACAAGATACAAGAGAAAGCCAAACAGAAGGGTTGTGTTATGCGGTTACCTCTTTCTCTGCTACAGTTTTTGTTCTTAATGTGAATAAAAGCTGGAACGCTTTGAACGACCCACCTGAAACAAATACTCAGGGTGCAATTTCAGCGGGGTTTTTCTATGGCAATAGGATTATGCATTTAATGGGTGTCAGTTGTACCTTCTCTATGCCTTTTAGCTAATAGTTGTTCTGATCCCTCAGGAAATGAGAAACTTTTGAGTGAGGATGTAATGATCATATTCACTAAAGGAGAAGTAATAGAATTTTTGCTGACTGATTATTTTATCACCATTAATGCTTCCTTATGATGGTAATGAAAACCTTGAAATATTCAGCTGATGAAATGTTTTATGATGAAGACTGAGCCGGTCTTTTTTGCGGAGCTGAATTTGTGACCCGGTAGAGGCTTTAGAAGACTGGCACAGATGGCAACAGTGGTAGAATACTTGATGAATAGCACAGAAACACTGAAGCGAAGGTCTCTATCGCTCTCTTCGTAGTGCTATCTTGTGCCAAATGTCTTTTGTACGAGGAAGAATTAGAACGTTGTCTGCCTAGGCAAGGCCGCTGGAGAGACTCATCTCTTATGGTAAATCTTTTTCAAGATTTTTATTTTTAATTAGATGTCCTTCACCAAGCTCTTCGTTCCTTCTGCTGTTACCAATGCTGTAGGGTGAAAACACTGAGACATCTCTTGTGTCTGGAGACATTGATCCCTGCTAGAGTTCTTTGTAAAAGAAGTCTCTGCTATGAGGACCAACTCTTTAAAAAAAGTGTATTTAGAGTGATTTAAGGGCAGATTTTCTCTTATTGTCAGGTTTCTTTAAGCTATTCAGACAAGACTCAGTTCACCAGATGTAGAAACAAAAGAACAGTGTAATCCAAAAATGTGTAAAATGAAGGGAATGGAAGTCTTGACTTAGTCTATGTGGAAGCAGCTTAAAATGGGCCTAAAATAAGTAGGATTTAACTGAAGTACAAAAGTTCAAAACTCAGAACAAATTGTCAGGTAATTTTAAATAAATCCTCTTTTCTCCTTGTGCTAATAATGAGGCTGCTCTGCAAACCCGGATCACTGCTATTTCGGAGCAAGCATCTCTTTATAGTTGCTCTTCCTCTCACCTTAGCACATCAAACTTGAGCAGCCTGCAGTGTTTTGTGACTGAAAAATGTCCCCTGGAATAATAAAACTGATCCCAAAGGTAATTTGAGGTTTCATTCTTGGTAACTTTGCTGATCCTTTGAAATGGGGAAAAAGCTCAGTTCCCATACTGAGTCCAGGGGGAGAGATCCTCTTGCTGGGGTCAAGGTGTGCCTCCTATTACATACTGTTTTGTTTTTATTTATTTTTTTTTTAAAAAAAAGGAATGAAAGAAACCAAAACTGCTCTTAGTTCTTGTTAAAAATTCCACAAATAACTTACAGCCTTCCAAAAATGAGGGCAAGAGTAGAGTTTGGTGGATACCGGGGAATTAAATGACAAATGCCACAGATTTCCTTGAAACTCGAGTATGAGAGAAATTCCTGGCAGAGTATTAGTGAAGGTTTGGTTGTCCCTCTTGGCTGCTGGGAGCCCAGGGATAGCCCAGCTGGGCTGTTTTTGAACAAATTAATTTGCACGTCGGTGCATGTTGCAGGAAATTGTGGTGAATTGGGACAGGCCGATTAGCAGCTCTCCATAGGTGTTTTTAACCAACTTTATCACGGCTGGGACTTGGTTGTGCCCCATTTAGAGATAAATCAGACGTTTTGTGTCATCGTTTACCTCAGGAATTTTATTTTGGGCACGTCTGTGGTGATTCGGATGAGATGCCATGAGCGCGGGGAGGCTGTGCCAGAGAGGGCCCAGCTCAGAGCCCCCAAGGGCTGCTGGAAGAAAGGGATCATTCCCGTAAGGCTGCTCCATGTGGCAGCCAGTGCTCTGACTACTCACGTTCCCAGTTAAATTAAAATAAGTAAATAAATGTGGGTGAAGGGCTGCGGCTCCTCGGCGCGGGG
>NW_009708731.1:0-1348 GCF_000703405.1 Apaloderma vittatum | reverse complement strand
GTCCAAATCCAAGGTAAAAGACAATGCTTGTATTGGAAATCCAAGCCAAACTCCCACTAACGAGTCATGTTTCTTCATCTAAGCATGGAAGAGCTTAATACTTGCTTTTTTTGTCTTCTTGGGGAAACTTTTTCTGCAAAGTGCTAAGTATCACCAGCTCGTAGGGAGTCCACACAGCCTCCGAGAGAGATTGAATGAAATAATTTGGGGAGATTTATGTAAGAGCTGCATAAAAACAAGAAGTCTAGGATCCATGGAAACAATAGTATTTTCTTGATTCCACCATCAAGTTGTTCTGCAATGTGCATCAAATATATTAAATTCATATGCTCTTCTGTAAAAACAAGCGAGAACATGGAACAAAAGATAACAGTAATGCAAGTACCAGTCTTCACAAGTTTCTATGGCACTCTGAAAAGCAAGCAGTCAGAGAAGCTTTATATAATTTATTTGTATTGTCTTAGAAACCTTCTGCATCGTTGACCTGAATAAAAGCAGAAATGGCCTGACTTGAATAAAGGCAGAAATAGGTTGGAGAACTTGTAGAGCACGAGTAGGGAACACCCCCAGTGCCACAGAAAGTGCCTTTGTAGCTATCCAGCTGCAAGGATAAAGGTTGCACTTTGCCTACATGTTCTTGCTGGCAAATTTTGCCATGAGGGGACTGATAGCACTGGCAGAGCTCCCTGCTCTTGCTAAAGCACGCACCAAGCACAGGCGACAGCACTGTGGCTTTTCTGATTGAAGCCCCTGTCTCACAGGGCATCTGTTCCAGCTGCTGTGGGAAAGCCTGGAGGTAGGAGGCAGTGGGATGCTGGGCATAATGTGAATGCTTCCAGGCATGGCTTTACATTCTTTGAGGAAGTCTCATGTGTGGCCAAGCACAACAGAAAGGGCAGTTTCTGTACATCTTTTACCTCTGTTCTTTTAAAATGTTGGTCTCAGGGACAAGAGGAGGAAGTGAAGACATTGAAACTTCACCATTTAGCATTACTCAATAGCTAAGGGATCCTTGGTGGTTTATTCAGATTAGTTTTTTCTAGCTTATGTGCTGGTAGTAAACTTTCAACTTCCGACTAAAGGAGAGAAGAAAGCAGAGCATGGTGTCAGAAAAAACAAGTTCACCCACCGCAACATCTATACTTTCTTCTACTCTGTTCAGGCATTCCAGCAATTCCCTACAGTATGTAGTTGCACTACTTTTAAGTCTGTAGGGTTCCTGGAAGATAACTACCTCATTCATTAATCACGCAACTGAAACAGTAATTTCATTTTGGAGTTCTATGTAACTCTATGATCCCTAAAAGAAACTGGGGGCTGCATTCTGAGCTGTGGCATAAAGGATGTA
>NW_009708730.1:26844-31192 GCF_000703405.1 Apaloderma vittatum | reverse complement strand
CGGCGGTGAGCTGCGATGGGTGTTGGTGTGCGTTTTGGGCTGCTCCAGCCGGGGCAGTTGGGTACGAGCCGCAAAGGTCCTGTGCTGTGTCCCCACGGCGCAGCATGGCAGCAACCCGGGCCGCGCTGTGGTAGGAGGGATACTTGATCTGCCAGGGGGCAAGAGCAAGTGGGTCTGTGGTCAGATAGAGGGTGTCTAAGCAGTGTCCCGTTAGTAACTGGTCTTACGGGAGCTCCTCTTCAGGTGCTTTGTGCTGAGCTGGTTTGGGGTGATGCAAAGAAACCTTACTTCTTGTAATCAAAGGTAATCGAAAAAGCAGCACGTGAAGTGTCAGAGTGTTAGTATTGACAGTCTGGTTAAAATCCAAATCGGGTGTTAATACTGTTCTCAGTATCACTGGTTCTCCTCGGAAGTCCCTGATTTGCCATAAAGTGTTGCTGTGTGCCCACTTTCAATAGTTAGATTTTAGTTCCTGGTGAAAGCTCCTCTCAGTAGTGCAATACCTAAAGCTTCTAAAGTGCTTAGGGATCTTCTGGGTTGAAAGTACCCATTTAACCAGAAGGCTTAAAATGTGACAGCACTGAAAAGATCTGGTGCTGGAAATACATTACTTCTCTCCACCCCCACCAGTATGGCTGTTCTGTGGTTTTCTGTGATACTTCATGAGAAAGATCAGCATTTCCTTTTCTGTCTTGTATTTTCCTTCATCCTGTGCATTCTTCTGCCATCCTCCTTCTCGAGTATATTAATGTGACAGTTTGGGGAGATGGCGGAATAATTTTTCCAGTAGTAGCACTGATATCTTTGTATCTTACCTCCTTATCTGAACCTGGCAGGATGCAGAGAGCGCCCTGTGTGCTGTTTGTTGGATTGGTTTGGAAAATAAAGATGGTTGAAATTGCAGCACAAGGGTTATCTGTCAGATGTTAAACAGTGTGACATAACATGATTATTTTCTTTGCACTGAGGGCTTTTCTACAGGCAAGTGGAGAGTAGGATTGCGTGAAGGGGGAAAATCACCACCGAGATTAGGGTTCTATATTGAGGGGGTGAATACTGTGATAAAATATGTAATTGTGGAAGGAAAGGACTAAAACATTAAAACAGCTGGAGGCACAAAAGTTTCTTAATTTATTTTGGATCTAGAAAAATGAATTAAAGTAAGATGGTAGGTTGGATGTTACTTTTACCTGGATTTGGGGAAAGTGCTCTAACTTTTAGAAAGCTCTGTGCGTTCTGGCTGTGTATAGCTTAAGTCCAGGTCCATAAAGCTGCTAGGTAATGTATATTTATAAAATAATGATGTTGTCAATATGCTCAGCACAATGGAGTTAATGTAGCTTTCTGCTGATACTGAGGAGTCGGAATGAGAAATAGATGCTGCTTTTACCAACATAAATTATTAAGCTGTCTTGGCATGTCACATGCTGTCGCGTGGCAAATATCTTTTGCTCTTGGCTGATCTCAGGGGCCTGCTAGCCTGGAGTGCAGCGTGCTGAGCCCCTCTGGCAACGAGTTCTTAAAATCTCACGTCTTTAAAGACTTCCAGTGCGGAACTGTTGTCATCCCAGCTCTCATCTGCCCAGAGCAATGGTCCCTCTCGCTGTGACCAGGTGAGAAGCAGTCACTGCTGATTTCTCTCTGGCAGATGAAGCCCGTTATTGGGCTTCTGCTTGTAATTGTAAAGAAGTGTCTCCAGAAGGGTGCTGGCCCTCCCTGCCCTTACCCAGTGTTTCCTTATCAATAGAGATATAGCGCAAAATGCCAAACACCCCTCCTTACTCCTTGTGTGGCTGCTCAGTTCTCTGGGGTTTTCTGCGATGTCAACTTCGAGCAGAATCGAATGAGAAGCAGCGGGTTAATGCTGTGGTAGTGAACTGCAAACTGGTCCAAGTAATGGGCTTCTGAAGACCCATATTAGCTATAGTAAACGTGGAGAACTAACGGAGAGAGAAGAAACCAATAATGGCAGCGTTACTTGACAGCCTGTTCAAGCACGCTGCTGAAGCCGGGTCGGTCTTTAAAGATATTGTCCTCATGTCGCTTTCGGAATGTTTGGTCCTGCAGCTTTTTGTATCAGCAGCTGTACTTTGGTGAGACCAAGGAATGATCTGGCACAGTGTCGGGTTGCTGGCAGGTAGGCGAGAGTAATCCTTCTCATATATATCTGTCCCGAAATCGGCTGTGATTGCATCAGGATTGTGAAGTCCTATGATGGATATAGGAAAGCTGTACTCCGAATATGTCTGATTGCTCTTTGAACCCATTTCCGCTTTGGATCTTGCAGTAGCTTTGGCACTGAGCTTTGTAACTTAATGTGGTTGTTTCTTTTCTGCTTTTAAGTCCATTGCTCAGTAATTTCATCAAACACTATCTCCTGTGCACTGAGAGGTTACAAAGTTTGCTCTTTTTTCTCAATATATACTGTTGCATCCTCTGTTTTCCTTTTTCAGCTGAAAACATGAGTTAGTATTTTCTGAATGGCTGCTGTTGCACACTTGTTATTTTTGTCCCCTTTCTATTTGCCTGTTCTGTGTTTACTATCCCTTTTTAGATGGTGGCACCAGAATTGCATAATAAATTTTTGTTGTGCCGTAACAGTAACTTCTGTTTTGTTCTTAGAAATGTTCTTCTTGCCTTTTTGACTGCTGCACAGCATTGGCTACTACTCTGAATGTACTGGCTCACCCTGAGCTCCAGGGTTTTTATTTGATAACAACTGAACTAAATCCTGTCATGTTGTGTGTATAATTAGGGCTGTTTTTTACCGTATGCATCGCTTTGCATGGGGTGACTGTCTTGCAGACTTAAAACTCATCTTCAGGGACTTCCTGTCTGTAGAGTGAGTTTCACTGGAGAAACACCGAGTTCCTGGTTTGTTTGGGGTTTATATTATTATTTGGAGAGAAGAAAAAAAAACCACAGCAAACTTCCTCTCCAGTGCAGCTGGGATTCTTAAAGCTCTGGGGCTTTCTAGAGCTCCTCTTCTCACGTTGGACAAGCTCTTCAAGGAGAGAAACCTGGCGTGCCAAACCCTTCCTCTGCAGAAGGACGGAGAATCTTCCTGTTTTCTTGGTTGTGAAGGTTGTTTATACTAGAGTCGGGCAGAGCGCAAGAGGCGAGTGTGGGGAATCAACCCGTCGGAGCAAAGGTGCTCGTGCTGCGCGTGCGCTTTGCCTCCGCAGGTCTCGTTGCTGTTGGGTGTCAGCACGTGTTACTCCTGTAGGAATGTTTGCTCTGACAGCCCTCGCTCTGTGATTCTGTTTGGGATGGTCGCTCACCCGCAGGGCTGCTCCCATAGCGAAGTAAAACCTGTGGAAAGAAGCAGATAGCACCCAGTAGCTTGGCTTCTTTAATGGGGGGGTTATGTTTAATCTTCCTGCAGAAGTGGCCTGCGTGCTGCGTGCTTTCGACGCCATAATTTCAAGCCCCTCGCAGATATTTTTACTGTCCCGCAGCGTGTGATAGCAGGATATGCGCAAGCAGAGGGAACGATGATCCAGCATGAATATTTACCGATGTAAATGCGTGTGACACACACAGGTTGTGCGTTGCCGGTGCACCTTGCACACATGCATTTGGTCGAGAACGTACGACCAGCAGCAGCGCCACAAATAGACACTTCAATAGGAAGCGGTGGTGGCGGTGGTAAAGCTAGATCTTGTGGTAGGATGTGGTTAGGGTGCTGGTGATTCACATTTTTACAGTATATACAGGTTAAGCTAGCGTGGTGAAGCTTGGATATTTCCACTGAAAGAATGCTGGGTAAAATGTTGAACTGGAGCAGAAGTAGATGCTGAATGAAGGCTGAAAAAAAAGAATCGCGTGCTTCCGAGCTATGTATGGTGTTTCACCTGCTTGTCTCTTGGGTACCTAAAAATGAGGTAGTTGGGTTTTTTATCTTTGCCTTAAACGATGACCAGGGAAAGCTGAATGTTACAAAAGCAGAATGTAAACCAAAACAAAACCCAAGTTATATATTAAATAGGTTTTCATTTTGCGTTTTTCCATGAGGCTTTCATTCTGTTCATGCCGGTTGGAGGAATTGCTTTAAAATTACTAAGTGGTAAAATGAAGAAACATTATTTTTTTATAAAGAGGAAGCAGGAGGACTGCTTTCTAGATCTGACTGGACTGCAAACTGTCAGCTCTCCTGCAAGTCCCCTTTCCCTGGGAGTAAATCTCTGAGCGCACTGGAGCGTGAGAGTAGATAGAAGTGACATAAGTAATCACGCTCTGAGGCCCCGGGAGTGCTGGCCTTTCTCTCCAAGCTTGCTTTGCCTCCTTCACTGGGTATTTCCAATCATTTCAGAGCTGGTTTAGTTAGTGCAGCTCTGCCTTGAACCGC
>NW_009708730.1:3806-26813 GCF_000703405.1 Apaloderma vittatum | reverse complement strand
GCTCATCTAGCGAGTACATTTATGATGGTGTTAGTGAGCTCCTGGTGTAGCTCCCAGGGCTCAGCCAAAGTGCGGCCCTTAGTCAGTGCACAGCCATTTATTTGCCTCCTCCCCTAGAAAAAAAGTGCCTTCAGAATATGAGTCTGTTTGATTGTTGTTAGCTGCAGTAATTTATGAAATATTATTAATGCTATCTCTGTTCTATTTAAAGTTGACAGTTAAAATGTTTGGGGAGCTTTTGTGTTAAGAAGTGAAGGACTTGGTACCCTGCCTGCCAGGCAGTGTCTGGGAGCGATGGTTTCTGATTCTCTGCCTCAGGTTCAAGTGTGGGTTGTGTGCTGGTGAGATCTGGGTGGCTTGATTTATGGAGTATGTTATATAACATCATCGAGGATCTTGAGTTTGGTACTGCTGGTGCTATTTAAATGAAGAGGCTACTTCCTTAAGTATTCTTCCACCATCTGCACAAGAAATAGAACCCCCCTGAGAAGATAACTAATCTGGTTTGGTTTCTGCTTGACAAAATTATAGCTTTTAGTTTTGAAGGGCTGAGCCTTTATGTACCGTGGATTAACAGACTGAATGACCTGAAACATGGTGATTCCTCAGTGCTGAGCTATCTTCAGTTTCTAACACTGGAATTGAGACTGTTGGGAAGTATTCCTAGGGAATTCAGGGTAGTTTTGATTGTCTGGTGGCTTGTCTCCTAAATTCCCTCATCATTTAAGACAGGATTCATTTTGTTGAGAGTTTGTGATTTATGTAAAACCATAAGGGGATTGACTCTCTCTTGTCAGGTAACTGATGCTGTCACTTCCATCCACTTGGTGTTACCGTGATACATCACGGTTCTGCTCTGAGAGCATTTGGAACCTGCCTGGTGCAAGGCAAACGTGCCACACGGTGCAGGAAAAGCTTCAAATTCAGGGCTGACTAAAGCTTTTTAGGTTGAAACCCAACTAGAACCTCACTTCAGATTTTGTCCTTCAACCTTTCCTAATTTCAGTGGTGTTGCAGGTTCCCACATCTAACCCAGAATCTGAGTTTCAGGAGGGATCTGTGCGCTGTACCTGATGGAACCACAGCTATGTGGCAATAACTTCAGCAGATGAACTTTGTAGCACTGCAATAACTTTTTTTTTTTTTTTTTTAAAATCAGTTCCAGTATTTAGAGGCTGAGGTTAAAGTCCATTTTGCCAAGTGCTGTTTTAAAATGTGGGCGCGTGGGCTGGGGAGACTCAGTATCTTGCAGTGGAATTGGTCTAGGAATGAGTCCAATGCTCAGCCTTGCAGAGGCATCCTGTTTCCTTTCGAGAGGAGGAAGGATAAATTTATGTGGAGGCTGATCCTTTTGTCTTCAGTGATGGGATGGAGAAGATCTAGTCCCTGAGAACCGATATAAAAAGTACTTTGTCTCTTCAAGTTGCTCACTGGGTTCATACTGCATTTTTGTAGTGGCTACTCTCTTCAGAGATTCTGTGATGGGTCGTTCTTGCTCTCCTGATGTGAACTGCTGATCTGGGAGGAAAATTACTGTGATAATTTTTTATTTCCTCAGAATTTATGGTGACATATTCTCCCCAAACACTTCTCTATGAGTCCTTTTTCAGGGAACGGAGGCAAGAAAAACTTAGCTCTGAATACACGGCTGCTCTTTACTCCTATTTGCCTACTTCTGTGTCTGTGATAGTTCAGGATAAAGATTTTGGGGTACCTTATAATCTCTTGGGAGGTCCCATTGCTGCTCCCGAATTCTCCTGGGGGGGATAACTAGACTAGTAGCTATTTGGGGTAGAGGCCCAAAGTCACTTCTGCATGATACAAGTGGGCTACTGGTTAAAAAGCTGATTCCTTTTTTTATCCTTTATCTCCTGCTATGTTTAGCTATTTATTTCCTCCCCATTTTGCTAATGCTAGTGTTCCTGCAGACACATGGTGAGACAGATTAGGGAGCTGATCCAGCTGAAAACTAACCCCTTTTAGTGAGGGAGTGGGGAAGGATTTGTTTGGGGAGCGTTTGCTGGTAATTGCTGGCACAGGGAGGCAGTATGAATGAGGGGGAGGGAAAGACGCTGCCTCTTGTGCAGCACCCTGTGCTTATGTTGGATTAAATCGACTCTGGGCCCACACCCGTGGTCATTGTTGTAAATTGGCTGGCAGTAATCGCTGCTCAGCGATGCCAAGCTCCCCTTGTCCCTGGTTTTGAACCTGCGTGCAAGCACTGCTGTCTTCCTGGGCTCCTCTGGGGCTGGAGCAGCAGGAGGCAGTGAGGCTGCCAAGTGGAGACTTGCTGCAGTGCCGAGTTCGCCCCTCTGCTCCCAGTGATTCGGGGCATCAGCCGACCTGCACGCTGGTGGCAGGCAAGTACCTGCGGAGCTCAAGCTGATTTGTTTCTCTTATTTGTTTCTCTAGGTGATTTCTCTGGTCAGCTTTTAGCTTATTTGAGTCTTGGCCCAATATTCATTATTGTTGGCTTTGTAACACTCATCATATTCAAGAGAGAGCTTCACACGGTGAGTCCTTCCCTCCTCCCAGCTTCACCTTCTGACATAAGTGTTTTCCTTTGTCACCTGGTCCTCCTGTGTTCACACTTTGTTCTCTCTTTAAAGAGCAAGCTTAGGTAAGGTGCTGATCTTGTCAAAGAACAGTGCGGGAGACACTTATGACCTGTCCCAGGGTAAAAGAGGGGGATGTCTGAGGAACTCAAGAATGCTGTCGCCGAGTGGGAACACTCCCGAGATCCAGCAGCAGGCTCTGGCAAGATGGGCAGCATATGTGGGAGGTGGCATCTGTAACTCAGGAGAGTGGGCTTTCTTTGAACTGAGGCAGAAAAAGGAGATATAGAATAAAGCCTAGAGATTCCCAAGGGAGCAGATCTGTCTGTAAGGATGGCTTCCCAGCTGTGAGTCAAGTACCAGGGACAGAAGAGACTTGCTTCTCTCCAAATGACCAACAAGGGACTCTTTTGTGGAACATAATGCTTTCTGTCTGCTCTGAAGGGTAGTTGGGAAGCAGTGTTGTGGGTGAATTCCCTTCAGGTGGTATAAACCTTTTGTAACATTTGCCCTCAAATAAAATAGGGGCCAATGAAAGGATTTTGGCAGCAGATTTCTAATATAGGGCCATGGTGTCAGGAGGCTCAAGGGACCTGGGAACAGGACTTCCAGGTTATTAAGCTGATGCTAGCTGGGAGAGGCAGCTGCAGTTTCAGCACCTCAAAGGTTTCTTGTTGACCCAAAACAGAGAATGAGCTAGAGCACCTGTTTCACAAATTTGTATGTTTTTGAATGCAGGGGCTTGTTAGATGTTGATAACGAGACAGGCATTGAGGTTGATTCTCAGTTCTTTATGTGGGGAGTCACCGTTGAGCTGGAGAGCGACGCTCGCTGGCTTGCAGCAGCCTGACCCGTAGCTCAGGACATAGGAGTGAAAAATGGCTTCATCATCTGGAATGGGACTGAATGTTAAGGAGGCAGAGTATCGTCACCAGCTGGGAATTTGATCACAGCAGCAAGACTGATTTAGGAGAGGTGTATGGAGTATGGAATTAAAGAGTAAAAATAAATGCCTACCAGTCTGGCTTGGTTCAGAATGTGACTTCATTTTGGACTGAAGACGTTAACTTCAAGATGAAATATTCATAGAGGGAAAAGCCAGAAAGCCTAAAAAAGTCACCTTTTTTTAAAGCTTTTTACTCCAATAAAAGTGTGTGCACTCCCCCTGTTGGTCATCAGGGAAAGAAAATCCCTTAAAATTTGCCCTGTTAAGATACATAATTTTCTACACTTGCTTGTGGAAGAATGCTAACAGAATTGCTATGCAGTGTCATTTTTGTCTCTTTCTGTATATTATCAGCTGAAAAGCTGCATATACACAATGTGTTGCCAAATACACAAAGTAGGCTGAAAAATAAATGCTTTTCTTCCTCAGGCAGAGAATTCTGAAGCCATTTGTTTTAACTCTAGTAGTCAAAAAAGAAAATTAGAAACATATGGTTTGGGGTTTTGTCAACAGAGCCTGGTAAGTAGATGGATCTTTTAAATCGGATGACACAGCTGTCTTGCCTTCACAGATCTCTTTCTTGGGAGGGCTGGCGTTCAACGAAGGAGTGAACTGGTTAATGAAAAATGTAATCCAGGAGCCTCGGCCCTGTGAAGGTACGGTATGGCCTGTTGGTGTCATGGTGGCAGTTGAGTTTTGAGTGGAACGCTAACTGTGGGGGGTTAGAGGGTATTTTCCCCTTTGCCTCATGTTGGCTTTGGATGTTTGGGTGTAAGGAGGCTGGTAGAGCCATGTTCACGGTACACGTCTCTGCTCACTCCCGTGCACATACTCCAGCAGAGCGATCTGGCTTCACACCTGGAACATCCCAGCTGCTACGTACAGAGTGGACCTTGACCATACTCTTTCTTCTTCTCTTCCCAGAAGCCCATTCAACAGTGACCACAAAATATGGGATGCCGTCCAGCCACTCCCAATTCATGTGGTTTTTCTCTGTCTATTCCTTTCTGTTCCTTTATTTAAGGTAAAAATGCAATGTCAGGTTTTGGCTGTTAATATGTTTGAAACACCTGAAATAGATGGCTCCCTTGCTGCGTGCCGCTTTGGTGGCGTGCTGGAGTTAAAGCTGAGGAACTGCACAATTTCCTCTGGCTAGGGTGGATGAAGCATGTCTGTCTCGATCTGAACGCAGGATGGTAGTTACCGTTGCTGAACACTGAAGGGTTTGGGTGGGCCTCCTGCGCCTGTCTGGGTACAGGTCTCCTGATTTGCTTTTTGTAAGTGTGAGGGAAGCTTTTTTTTTGGAAAGAAGAGCTGCTTTCTCATGTGTCTACTCAGCTTCATCGGTGGGGTTTTGCGCAGTCTTTTAGGTAATACCTGCTGCCCACTTGCATGACCTTTTAGTTCATCTCCCTTAGCAAGTACTGGTTTTACATGCTGTGCTGTGCTTTTCTGAAGTTCTCGCTGGGGCATGGCTCTGTCTTGTGGCTCCACGTGTGGAGGAAGACAAAACTCACAGTTCCTCCTCGCTTTGTGCACGATGGAGGGACTCTGATGTCTTGGCTCCCTGTTGCATACGCTCGGCATCTGCCTTTCACATCAGTTGCAGTAATTGTGAGCATTCCGCCTTCCATCACAGCAGTCCCCGTTAACTGTTGGAGAGAGAGGGAAGTGTGGCTTTCTGGCTTCTCTGGAACTGCTGCCAGTGGGACAGATTGCTGCTGGGATAGTATCGAGCTGCCCGTGACCCCACTGGAGTAGAGCTTCCCTAGGGTTTCAGAGATAGTGAGAACAGAGATAAGGACTGCTCGGCTCCCTGCCACTGTGCTAATGGCTCTCCATCTCTTTCAGAATGCACCAAACAAACAATGCGAGGTTTCTGGATTTACTATGGCGACATGTGCTGTCCATCTGCCTCGTCACAGTGGCTTTGCTAGTCTCATATAGTAGGTATGGAGCAATCGTTTGTCTTGTGCTCTCATACAGTGCTGTGGCCTCCAACAGCCAGCAGACGCGTCTCTCCTTATTTCTTAACTAATTCTTGACAACCGCATTGTACAAGTCGGAGCTTTGCAGATATTGCTGTGTTGCCACAAGACCCTTCAAATACGCAGAGGTGCTACAAGTGTGGCGCTTCACAGAAGTGTTTGTCAGACCCAAGATCAGCTGAGCTTGTGCCGATTTCCCCATCGGCTCCGTTGCCACGCTCCAGCCTCGCTGCCTCGCCCTCTTTCCAGCACTAATCGTGAAAGCCTTGCGCCATGCCTCGGCACACCGGCATCTGCAGCATGTGGATTGCTACAGTTGATCAGTTGGATTGTTTTGCTTGAGCGTTTAGTTAGTAAAAACATTTAGAGCTTTTTGACTTGCAAAAATTTAGTTGTGTTAAGATGAAGAAAGAAAAAAGAAACTTTGATAATGATTTTTCTCCCTGTAGCAGATTAAAAAAAAATACACGTATCTAGGTGTGCACACACATATAAAATGAGCTCCAGCAATTGGAAATTGGACAAATTAGTTATAGAAATAAGGCCACGTTTTCCACAGGAACGCAATTACCTGTTGGCATAGCTCACTGTACACTAGAGCTGATTGCTTATTACTGGTTATTTTTAAATTCTGACAGGACAATTTCATGAGAGATATATGGTCTAATGCAAATTAAAAAAATGAGGAAATCCAGTGGCCTGTGCTAGGCAGAGGGTCAGATAAGATGGTCTTAGCCCGTGTTCATGGATACTTTAACAGACCATTAATGGCCTTTCTGAATGGCAGCAGTCACGGGGAACACACTGTGGCAGTGCAACCTCCATGCTGCCACATTTGAGAGCAGCAAAATGATAACAGAAAAGGCTGTATATGTTCTTAAAAGCATTTAAGCTCCAGCTTTGGTGGCTGGGAGGGGACTTTTTTTGTTACTGACTTCAGAAAAGTCAGGAACCAACAGTAATAGTTCCTCAGCTAATCCAAAGATACACGAAGAAGCATGTAGAGGGTTGTTAAGCTCAAACTAGAAGCGCTCTAAGCTGAAACTGCTGTGACAGGCAAGACAGTTTTCCCCATTTCCCTCCCTTTCTTTTTTTTCCCAGCTTTTTAATGAAAAAAAAAGATAGCCACTTTTAACATCTGGAGGATAACTTTCTCAGAACGTCTGGGGGTCCAGTGACACATCAGCCCTAGAGTCGTGCCTCCTCTTGTTTTAAAGCCTGTCTGGTGACTCTTCTCTTCCACCGCAGGGTTTATTTGCTTTACCACACCTGGAGCCAAGTCTTATATGGAGGTGTAGCGGGAAGTGTAATGGCTGTAGTGTGGTTTGGCTTCACACAAGAGGTATTAACTCCTCTCTTCCCAAGGATAGCTGCGTGGTAAGTATGTAAAGATACTTCAGGCTCTCAAATTTTAGTTGTAGCTGTGCAAGCCCTGACTGTAAATGTGCTGCCCAGACTTCTACGAACCGCCTAAATTACAGATGTCGGAAATGGGAATTCCGGGGTTCTGTTCCAGTTTCGCACACTGACTGTTGTGTAACCTACTTGTTCCTCCATGTTTTCCTGTGCATGCATATACAAAGGATCATATATCCTTGCCTGATGTGGGTGGGAAGGAAAGGGAATTGAAGTGACCGTTAGGTTTGTAAAGTCTTTCTAAAGTCGTGAGGTGTGACAGAGCGCTGGAAAAGCTTTTTCAAGCAGAACAGATCTGTGGTCATGAATGTTTAATGACTTGGTAAAACTGGAAAGCCATTTAAATGTAATAAAGTCTGGAAATATTTTATAAGGAAAGGAAAAAAAAGAGGTTTTTGATTAAAAATAACACGGAGTCCTTTTCCCAGCCTGAAGGGTAATATAAGGGAATAGTGTTAAGCACAAAATCTGTGCCAGATGTTTTGGGTTGTTTTGATCAAAATTGTGATGGGGCAAAAAAATCTGAAATTATTTTCCCCTTCCCACCACCTTGTCCATTTGCAGGCCAATTTCAGAGTTCTTTTTAATCCGAGATACCAGCCTCATTCCTAACATCCTGTGGTTTGAATACACAGTCACGAGAGCAGAGGCAAGGTAAGTTTTACTGGGAGGTGGAGGAGCTGTAGCTGGGTTGACTTGTCAGATGTAGTTATTAATTTATTTTCTGATATGTAGGTATTAATTTATTTTCTAATATGTAGGATAGCTGCTGTGGGTAGGATAGTGCAGAGTAAAGAAATAGCAAGTTGTAGGTTAACTGCCACACCTGGAAGGTGAGTCTGCTGGGAAGTGTTTGGGATTAAAGAATGTTTAATTTAAATAGTATTTCAGCTCCCTACTCTTTTTTGTTAAGCAAGCATTTATAATTTTGCACCCACGTGGCCCACTTAAGACACAGTGGGTGTGCCAGGACTGTAAAGAGTTGGAGAGACTGAGCTCCCTGAAGAGTGCGGCGGGGGCAGTTGTATTTTTGCGCGGAGCAAAGCAGAGCCTTCCCCTCGTTCCCCAGCTCTTTTGCCTGACGGTTTGCCTTGGTGCCCTGCCCTAGAGCCGGGGCCACCGCTCTGACCCTGCCCCGTGTTGCCTTTGCAGAAACAGACAGCGCAAGCTGGGTACGAAGCTCCAGTGACTCCAAGCGTGGGGACCAGAGTGCACGTTTTAACGGAGACAAGACAAGAGCAGAGAGACCTGGGAGCAGCAAGGAGCCTTTTAACAGATGGACCAAAGGAACAGGCAGGGACCATACCCAAAACCTGAAAGCCTTTGCTCTGCTTTAGCAGCTAGCTGGATGCTCCCTGATGCATGTGGGACCGTGCCGGAGTAGAAACTCATTTTCAACACAGATGCACATTGCCGGTTGGAATGTACCATCGTGTCTACGTCAGGGGAGGGGGGAGAAAATGCCTGGTGTCATGTTCGGGGGAGGGGAAAACCAAAAATGAATCCTTTCTGTGACTTTTTTTTTTGGTTTTGTTTTTTTCAGCATGAAATATACACACTATTTATTTATTTTTTTAAATGGAACTATTGTTTTTGGGGTGGGTGAGGCATTGATTGTGTGTTTTTGTTTTTGCTTTTTGTTTGGGTTTTTCTCTTCGGAAGAAGATGACAAAACTAATTGCAAGTCCATCATGCCTAATTAGGGCTTTTAATTTGGAAAACAAACTTCTTAGGAGGGAGGGAAATTAGGATGAGGTGACTTAGGCAGAAGGGAAAGGAAGACTTTCTGGCTTCTCTGCAGTCAGTTTGGCAGATCAGAATCAATTCCAACAGCACTTTGTACAGACAGAAAGAAAGTCTGAAGATGTGACTTTTAACACTAGTGATGGTTCTGCAGGGAAGCCTGCACGGATACCATTAAGGGGAGTGTGTGTGTAAAAGGAAAAACTGAAATATACTGACTTTATTTTTTTTTTTTTTCCAACTGCTGCTCCTGTTGTGTAATTAGCAAGAGTGTCTTTCTCGGAATCTCTTCTAGGTGGCAAGATTATCATACATATCTCGTGTTTATTCCATCTCTTCCTTTATACTTTTATTACCTCAGGGTTGCTGTGATCCGTACAGCTTCCGCTGTACTGAGCGTGCTGCCGACGGCACTGGGAAGCCCACTGGTTATAAGCAGTGCTGTGCTCCAGGAAGAGTCAGCCCAAAGCCTTACCAAATTCAGTTGCTAGTCTCTGTCTTAAGCACTGGATTTTTGGTTTTTTTTCCTTGTTTTTTTTTTCTGTTTAAGCTTAAGGAAAGGATTTTTAAGAATGAGTAAAGTGACAACCATCAATGCATAACAAGGCAAATGACTAAGAACTAGTTCAGCTGCTGTCTGAATTATTTCTTGAAGAGTCCTCTTAGACTCCAGCTGTGACCTCGAGTAGTGAGGTTGTCCTAGCAGAGGCTCCTATGGTTCTTACAGTGGCTTGGTCAGGGTTCTGCAGTAGTTAACCTTGAATGCTGAACTCCTACAAGCAAGTTTTGCTTGCCATCCTTCTTCCATTCTGATTCTTCGTTTGGCCAGTGAGCTCTCTGGGTGCCGTGTCTCTGTGGGAGTGTGCCTGCCATCTGTGTGTGCTGGTGATGCCTCCGACTTCTGTGGTCCATGAGTTAACCTGGCAAGGGCTATACTCAAAGTGCTTCAGGGCTGTGCATGGACACTTTCTGTATTTCTAGTATATAATGCAGCAGTTCGAGTGTAACTACAGAGAAGTATTTATTCAAAGCACAATTGACTTGAACTTTCACAGATAAAGGACAGCTTCTGAACTGGCTCAAAGCTCATCGGGTGCCTTCGATGCAGTCATGTGAGCAGAGGTAAAAGTGACTGTCACATCTCGGTCTTGCTGCCTGTTTTACTATCTCCACTTTAATCAGACTCCTGCATTATAAAGCTGCTTGAAGTGAGATGTGTTTCTGTTCATCTTGATTATTTTTATTTCTTTTTTTAAGTTTTCATCTGTGCCTGTTGCGTTTGGAGTTTGTGTGTGTTCCTATGGAGCGGGAGCTGCTGTAGAAACTGTTGGACAACCAGAGCGCCACCTGCCAGAACGCAGTGACCCTGATCTAGGGAGATCAGGAATGGAGGCCATTTAAATTTCTGTGTTTAAGTAGCTACGGCTAGCAGACTTCACTGTTTGCAGTTGTTACAGCAAATATTTTCTTTTTAAGAACTGTTTAGTATTTGCATAACATGAGCAATCCTGTTAACATGTGAAGGACCTGAGCACTGGGTCTGCTTTGAAGGTGCGTTCCTGCAGCTTTCCCAAGGATGTTTGATGACTTAGAACAGCTCTGCTAAAATGGGACAGGACATCAGATAGGCCATGTGACACAGTGGTACCATATGTTTCTGTTTGAAAGCCGGTACTAATCACTTATGTCTTGCAAACCCGTTTATTTTCTCTTTATATCTCTTGTAAGTTAACTTATAAACCAGAAGGGAGATGACAGCTCTCTTCCCCGAGGACAAGGGTGAAAGAGTGGATGGTTTGAGCAGCGGTGAGCGCTGCCCCAGCCTCTTAAGCTGTTCTGACAGACTGCTGCAAACACTGTAAGTGGAAGCACCTGGTGAGAACTAGAGCATAGGGAAGAGATTTCATCTCCTCATGGAGAGCTGTGTAGTGTAAAAACTATTCCACTTCACGTTGCCTTCGAACCCAAGCTTCCTACAGTAATCCTAGGAGTAAGGGAGAAGAAGAGCTCTTGTAAGACACTGTAATAAACTCTCCTCTGTTCTCTGTGAGTTGTTTGTAATCTGCATCTTCTGCTGTACCTTTCCAAAAATCTTTGCAATACTTGATATAGTAGAAATTCCTTAGTGATTCCATGGATTTTCTTAACTAAATGGTGCTGCGCAGGGAAAAGATTTGAGCTCTGCCTTATTACCCTACACTTGTATGAAGTCTCCTGCCACTAGTTTTCTGAAATGGAATATTTTCTTTGGAATATGTGGCTTTGCAAGCAGATGCTTTCTGTTCCTCCCCTGTACTCCAGGGACTGGATGGAGATACAGGACAATAAAAGGAAGGTGACAGAACGCTGTGGTTCGCTGTTCTTGCTGTCCCCACACAAACATCCTCCGATAAAGGTAGTTACGTAACTTTCGCAGTGTCTTAAGGAGATTTAAGCCGTTTTTGTAGCACTTTTCTGTTTATTGTGTTACAGTTTATTCAAAAAAACATTTCAAAACTCTGCATGACATAGATTACACTACTGGAACAGTATTTAACACAGCTAACCAGCAAAGCATGCAACACTACCAGGCTGTGTCATAAATTGCACTCCACCCAAGATCAGAGTATTTTCAGTCTATGCATTTCTTAAATTAGTTGTTCCGAATCAGTAGTTTTTCTGGAACTTAAATTTCTTATACTTAATGTGTCTCTAAGACCATGGACATCTCCTGATAGAAGAATCAGAAATGGGAAGAAGAGTATTCAGTAAGTCCACACCGAAAAATCAACAAAGTATGAATCAGAAGGACGTCACATTTTAGAACTTGCACAATAAGAAAAGACTTTTTAATGGGAAAAAACTTTCTAATGATCTTCGTGTCCTTTCCAGAGCTTCAAAAACCAACTTCATTTATCTGAATTTTAGTTCTGTATATCATTAAGGATGCATTAAGTGGTTTGTGAATCTTGTATCTCTTTCAGTGTGATAGTCTGCTTCTTGCAGCTGTGCTGAGCTGCAGCTAGCGCCATACCCAGATTTAGATCCGGAACAGATCAATCCCATCTTCTGAGATAGTCACAGCAGCTTAATCTTTAATAGGCACTTCCCTTTGAGAGCCTTCCCCTTTGAGACTGAAGGAGAAAAGGGCCAGTCTCAAACACTTCAGTGGCTGAAGGCATGGCAGGCAAGGAAAAATAACCTGTCCCTTAGCAACAGAGGTCGATTCAGTACAGGGGGTGATTCCTCTGGCAAACAGAGTTGTTGGGTTTTTTTTTTCAATGGAAAAGGCTCCATAAATGCCAGTGTTATTCCAGCAAGGTTTGGTCTTTTATGTAGTGTTTACACAATTGCTTACACTTTGATAATACTGAGTATCCTCTTGCAGAAGAGTCAACAGAGCAGGGATGCTTGCTCACAGGTTTGTAGTGCTCCTGCTGGCTTTGGGTTTTTTTAGACTATCTCATTCCATTCAGGATTCTTCGCAAAGATCAACTAAATCCATGTAGATGATATGAGAGTGGCATTTCATACAATCACTGGCTGTGCAGGTGAGTTTCAGTTAAATTTTCCTTTTTAAGGTTTATTTAGGTATAATATAGAAGCTCTGAAATATCCTTTTAGGAAAAAAAAATGCAGTAGTGTTGGCTTGTGTCTTTCAAGAAGCAAATCAGAATTACTTTTATTTATTTTTAGTGCAAATTTCTTCATATATGTTCACCAAGGCACTTTGATCACATCCCTTGCTGTTCTCTCAGAAAGGTAGCAACTTTGATCAGGTATTTTCTTGTTAACAAAACAAGCCACCAGACTCCTAATGCTTCTTGTTTGTGGTGACGTCCCAGCAGCCACATTCTGAAGAGTGTGCAATTTAAATATTAAATTCCTGTTGCAGAAATAGTGCTAGAATTCTTCATTACCATATGGTTTTACTAAATCAAAATATAGTCAAGAGCTTGGATTCTGGCAGATTCACTGAAGTTGTGATTACAAAAATTCCTGTCCTATGAGGGTATGTTAATGTTTATGTATAATCTGCTGCCATCTCAAGTTTGTCACCTGAATATGAAAATGCCTTCACAAGATTATTTTCTCACAGAATAGAGCTGGCACAAATCTGAGTAACATTTTGGTTAATAAAAAAACTCCTAGGAGTGGCAGAAAAGGTGCTGTAGGAACAGTGTCTGCCACAGTGCACAACCATCTCCCGTGCCCACATGTTCTCAGCTTTCTTCCTGCTTTTCAAGGTCTTCTGCCCGAGAAAGAAGGGTAATTCCTGCTTTTCCTTTAGCTCTAACAGATTTGAATTCTGTGGATCAGAAATGGCAGCACGTCCTACAGTTCCTGATCAGAAACATTCTTATTTGTCCACAATTATGTTGTTTCTGAAAGCAACATGTTGGGTTAATATGGGTGCCCTGAAGGAGACTAGGCATGTGTCCTACTAAACAGAAGGTCGGCATCTTTTTCTTTTCTTTGATTCCCAAGAAAGGTACAGTGAAGCACGTGTCCTGCTAAATGCGTAGGCAATCCCTTCTCGGCTGTGCTAAGAGAAAGCCAAAGCTAGCAAAACCTGTGTGAGAGAGTTTTGTAGAAGCTTAGGGCGGGAATAAAGCTTTACATGGAGCCCAAAGATCAAGGGCCAGGACCACAAAAGCAAGCTTAACAGTTTGTAGCAAATGATACTCTGTTGTTAATAGGGTCAGTGCAACAGAAAGGAGATCCCAGCATCCTAAAACGAGGGGAAGGGGAACGTTCCTGGGCCTGTAAATCGTGTAAGGATTGGACTGCCTGGGATAAGTGGTGCAGTGCACGCTAACAAGACTGGATCTGTTCCGACTTCAGAATTTCTTTTTCCCCTTGTCAAAGTTCAATGATAAAGTTTTTGCTGTATCAGTAGAAAAATCTTCAGTCAAGTTTGAAAGACGCTGCACTCTTCAGAAACCAGCAAAGACTTGGCCTTACAGTAGTTCCATCATATGATAAACATTCCCTAGTTTTCCTGGAGAAGAACTACCTTTCTCACCAACTGGATTTAGATACTGGTAAGGACTGTGCTTTCTGTATTCCTTTACAGTAAGTCCCATAAAAATAGTATTTCAGTCCTCTTTGAGGACAGGAAGGTGCACTTTGTGTTAACGGGAGAGGACCAGTCCGTTCTACTTCAGCTTAAAATTGTTCCTCTCACCGCGGAGTCTAACATCTGCAGATGACTATTCTGTAGCCTCCTGCTGAAAACAAATAGTAGATGCCACCTGAGGTTCCGTCATTTCTTGAGGAACTGGGAGCTTCAGTGCACGAGGGACAGCCCCTTTTGTTGGGAGTTTTGCATCACGTTTGCCTCTTACAGTTTGGATTTGGGAGCGGACTGGAGCAAGATCCTCATGTCGAGCAGCGCTTTCTCAAGATAATGCGCCATGCGGGCTGCGTTTGTGTCGCTGCAGCTGTTGAAGGCAGAAATTGCAAAGTTGATGTGTTCATCCATGGGGTTGTAACAGATTCCATAGCCATCTGGAACCACAGGACCGAAACACATCACGCAGTCTGTCTTTGCTGGGACCTGTGGAGACAATGTGATTAAGAACTTCAAACCAGTCAGAGAGAAATGTAGCCATCAGGTGCTAACGGCTCTGTCAACAGCAGAAGAAACTGCCTTCTCACTAAAATGCTCTCAAAGAGGGTCTTTTTGGTCAGACCCACCTACCACTGTACGTGTGCTGGATTCTACCCTTTAGTATTGTGTTTTCTGATGCCTTTGCAAAGGACTACTTGGTTGTGGAGGTTGGGGTGGTTTTTTTTACAGGGTTGAATGGGGCTGTGCCAGCTGTAAGATCATTTCTGCAGCTTGATGGGATTGGTAGCAGGCTTAAAAATTTCTGTCCCCAAATGAAGTTCTTAATGGAAGGGAGCGAAGGAGAAATGCGGAGAAGAAAGGCAATGAAAAGAAATGGAGAGAGCACTTCTCTCTTAGCTCAGATGAGTCTTACCTGGCTGGTCGAGAGATTGAAGTGCATTGCAGCAGCATACGCGGTGTCCATGAACAGCTCGGGGATGCTCACGAGGTCCTCGATAGCTTGAAGCTTCAAGCCTAAGAGGTGACGGTCTATTGCATTGCCTCTTATCGCCTGTAAGGAAGGAACACTAGATTAAAGCCTGATTAGCAGGCAGGTGAGCAGAACTATCAGTTTCTTTGGGTTAAAGAACACTAAAAAACCCAGCAACAGCGACAGTGCAAGCTGAAGCTATTTTCATACTTGATTCTCTCTTTTTATGTCCATCGCAAGGGACACTTAAACTATTAGCTAGAGAGAAAAGATTCAGGCTGAAGCACAGACCACTCTCAGATCAGAGTTAGACCTATGCAACACCACCAACAGCCATACCAGAATGTCAGCAGAAAGTTCTTAAGGTCTTGTCTTTCATGGGAATCCTCCTTTGCTAGGTAACACCCCAACTCTGGCTGCATGGAGGACACTCACCATATCAGTGTATTCCCTGTGGGCCTTGGTAGCTCTTCTCAGCAAGTCTGCTTTCTCCTGGTCCTGGGAACACACAGATCTGTCTGTAAGTTTTTCTGTAGAAGGGAAAACCTTACTTTGGCTTTTCCTCTAGGATGGAGGGCATTTCTGCCTTGTGTGTCTCTACTAACCAGTTTTCAGATTTACTAAATTTAATGTTTAAATCATTTTGATTGGCTGCATCATTTCAATCTAGAGTTCTCCATCAGTATCAGAACTTAGTTTGAGTAGCTAAACTGACTTTTAGAAGGGACATACTTATTTATTCTTGGTGGGAATAGAAATGTCCACATGTTGTTTCCTAGGCTTTCAATACACATGAAAGCCAAATGAAACCCAAGCTGTGTAACTATGTAACTCCAAGTTATGTTTTAGCTCAACTTCCTATCAGGTGCAGTGCTGCTTAGCTGAAACCAGCTGACACAGGGTTAGCCCAAAAAGCAGCTTTCCTCTTTATCTGGGGTAGAGTCTTCTTATTCCACTTCTTCCAGATCCTCACCGATTTGTCAGGGCTGTCCATTGCTTGCACAAACTTAAGAGAGTCTACAGAAGCGGAGCGGATGGTGTCCGTGCGGCCCAGGCGGAACATCCTTAGCGATGCGCTCTCGTATGTGGAACAGGCGTGGCCATACATCCTGGAAGACGAAAATCACGGAAGTGAGTTTGCTCTGGGAGAAACAGCCTGTTGTGAAACAGAACAACTGCAGGGGGTGGGAAGATTTTACGTGAGCAAGTCCCGCTGACTTCTGACGCTTACGCACACACGGGTAGATCTCGCCTGTTGCTTGGCAGCTGCCACAAGTAAAATCTACTGTTCGGTCCCAGTGCTTGGGGAAAACGTGGAACTTAGGAAGCAGGCCAGAGCAGCCTGTGAGAGACTTGTCTCTGCAACCTGGACTAGATGATCTTTTGAGGTGCCTTCCAACCCCAACATTCTGTGATTCTGTGAACCTTTATCAAGCTTACATGTTTGAGTCTGATGGTGAAGAGGCTGAGAAGCTCCCTGTTGGTGGTCTTACCTGTAATATGCCAGCTGCAAGGCCAGCTGGATAAAAGCATCAGGACTAATCTTCTCCGATTTGGGGAAGGTTTTTCCAAAGTGGTGAAAGACCATGACTTTGATATCCAGGTCTTCGACCATTCTGTAAGGAAAGAAAGAGTTCTTTTGCCTGTTGCTTGTTCTTGTAACAAAGGTATGGATTTGCTTTCCCAAGGCTCAGAGAGAACGGGCTGTCAGGATCTGACCTGTGCAGGGCAGCACCGCAGAGATGAGCTTTTTATGGCCACTGCTGAAAAATCTTCATGAGGATAGATTGGCTCATGTGTGTGTGCCTTTTTATGCGCCACTATCCCTAATCCTAATTAGATCCAGGAAAGCCTTGCTCTTTCTCAGTAAATGGGATGGATGAGTAATTTCTCCTTTCCAGCACCTTTGACTTTATTTCTGCCAGGTGGCTTTAGTGTGCTTTGGAGTTAGGTTTAGTGCTGCTGACCCAAGAAAGCACTGGGAAAAGTCCCTGGCTGCAGTGGAGGAAGCCTCATTTAAACTAGTGACATGTTCCAAAGGGGACGAGTACTCCCTCGGCAGCCCTCTCCACTGTTTCATACTTACATGTTGAGGTTCTGCTTTGCATCCTCGATGTCGTTCTTGATTTCTGGGGTGATGTTAAACCGCAGCTTTTTGGGCATTGGCAAAGGAGTTGCAGGCGACCTTACTAACTCAGGTTTCTTCCTGCATAGAGAAATGGTTGTATTTAACCAGATCTTTAACATGACACTTGGCTAAGCACACCAGAACGTGGGTACAAATGCACAGGAGCACTTCCCTAACACCTTGTGACACTAGTCACAGGCTGAAAAATTCTTTGCAGTGCCACTACAGTGTTTTCTGAAGGGTCGTGAATTAAGTGTCTTCTGAAAGAAACACCTCTCCCAGGCGAAAGTTCTGTCTGAACAGTGCAATTCCCTGAGAATGGAAGCAGTAGTAAAACTTTTCCGAGTAGCCTGGCCACTCAGTTCTCATCAAGGATGCAACAACAACTGCAATACCTGATTAACACACCACTACCCTTCCTCCAGAACAAATTCCTAGGGGTTGAGCTGTGAAGAGGCCTGCTCTTGGGGAGCATCTCCACCTATCTCCAACACTAGGGAAAAGCAGAGGAGGCAAGACTCACGTGTACTCCACGACGTGATCCAGAAGAGCCACAATCGGTGGGCCTTCCGAGGGAGCGTGCTCGTACACGAGACCACAGGAGCCATCTTCAGCGATGATGAACTATGAGAGAAGTGTGAAAGGACAAGGTTGAAGACAAACATCCAACATGTGAAGCAAAAGCTATCCGGAGAGATGTTGGCATCTCACTGCTCTGAGAACGGACAGCGATCCTGTCCTTGCACGCTAGAAAGGTAACACAAAGGTCTCGTTTAGCAAAACAGCAATGGAAGCCGTTCAGCTGACCTAGGAGATCTGAGAGCACTGTTATAGTTTTGTAAAATTAACTCTGTGTGTGCCTGACAGATACATTGGTGTGCTTGTCCTGGCAATACAGAGTGGTTCAATGGGTTTTGATTTACTCAGATGTCTAATAATACAGGAATAATATCATCATGTGCTGGCTTACCCTTACTTTTCAGTTAGCTGGAGCATCTAAGCTTTATCCCATCAACGAAGAGTTCCAAACAGGAATAAAATAGCAGAAAGCATTATGAAGAGTTGAGCAGACAGGAAAAGAATCTTTTAAAACACCACTGCTGCTCTCCACAAGCCAGGATATACCAACTAATGAAGGAGAAGCTTGAATAGCAGCTGCTCTTGAAGGATCTTGACAAGATTGAATAGGAAGAGATCAGAGGGATGCCGTGGGATAGCAGCTTGTGTTTGAAAAAACAAAACAAAAAGCCCATTGGGCAGCTTCTGGCAGAAAGAGGAAAAGTGACAAGCCTAGAGGAGATACAAGGAACAGACCTCCCTATGTTTGGGCTGCCTCCACGCAGACAAGGCATTGTTCACTGCAGGCAGAAAATTGATTTACAAGGAACACAAAGAACTGCTACACTGAATAAGCGTGGGCAGAGGCAGTAAAAGCAAAGTCCCTGAGGCAGGAACGACTGCTCGCTGTGACTGCAAGGGAAACCACAGGATCTCACATTGTCTGCCACCACACCTTGTCTCCCCTATTTCTCCACTCCCTTGATATGAGGAAAATTTCCTGCAGAAGGTTTCTGGGATTTCCTGCACCTTTGTAGTCTCAGGAAAAAACATCTCCTTCAGACCCAGGTCTTCAGCATCTTTAGAGCATCAGCACGTACTTGAAGGGTTTTGTCGAACCATCGGTTCCCACTGTTCCAGCGACTGCCTCCGCCGTGCAGCATCTGAGCGGCCACTCGGCTGCTGTAGATGTCCTCGGACACCCGTGGCATGGGTGCATCAAGGCAGACAGTGCAAATGCTCTTCTCAATCGTACGCACGGATTCCTTGTTGGTCTTATCTGGGAGAGAAATTAACAGCAAGTAAGGAAGGGGAGTTGAAGAACTTGCATTTTAATTGGAGGGAGATTGAAATGTGGAAGGGCAGGTTTGAAGGACCCGGTGCTGGATTCCCGTTGTACCTCAGTGCAATACTGGTTATTTACGGGTGTGTACAGTTATTACAATAGCAGCCAGCTGGGTTGTTACAGATGTGAGTGTGCTACATTCACCCTCCTTTTTTCATGTTTCTTACATCCCACCCATTTGCGAGGCAACAAACTTGAGGATTTGGGGTCTAATGAGCCAAGCCTCAAGACCTCACCCGTGTGCTTTCCAAACAAAAAATAACAATACTTTGCAATAAAATCAGGTTGTTTCTTTGAGGTAGAAAGCTCTTGTCATCTGTCCAGAACAAGCTGCCAAAGGAAGGAACTGAGCAGAGCACAGCAGTGAGGTTGGTGGTCCAAGCGTTTGTGGTGTTTGTTAGCGCTGGCACATTAGGGGCTCTACAGACCTTTCAGAAGGTTGTTGTAGGCTTTTGCCCAGCTGTTCCGGTGGTTGGTGGTGAGGATCCCCACAGGTTCTTTGTTTGTTTGGAGGGAGGTGTTCCAGATCTTCTCCAGCTGAATGAAGAGCTGGTCAGTGGTAAGAGGACTTCCGTCACTGTTGTAAACTTCTAGCTCAAAGAACTGAGGATGAGAAGAACAGACAAGGACAGAGACGGAACATCAGAGAAGATCTTTATTGTCCAGTCCCAGAAACAGGTAACAGCTACTTTCAGAAGGTAAGACCTGACCTAAGGACTCAGCTTGTAAGCAGACCTTTGAAGGATGCTCAGAGTTGAGAGACTGAAGTCCAGTTTCCCTTGCAGGGCATAAATACAGTCCAGCTCAGAAACTGTGGTAGTGAGGGCTGCGACACATGAGGAATCCCTATTTCTAAGACTCAGCTGTGGTGATATCCAATTTCCACTTGCAATTTCCAATTCCAGACGTGATCTCTGGGCTTTAAGATACAGGAATTTGCAGGCCAAGAAACAAAGGAAGAGAGCGTTGTTCTGCCTCATAGTCTGTTGCTCACATGGCAATCCCAGCTGTCGGCCTGCTAAGGCCATGGGGGAAAAAGGAAGCAGGAACAGATCCCTGCTGTTCTCTTTCTTCTGGGCCACAGCTAGCTGAAAGGGACAACTGCATCTACACAAACCTCAAGAGCTCAGCAGCTGCCATACCTGAAAGTTGTGAACCACTGTGACGTGTCTGGACTGCTTTGCGCCTTTGGCGTAGTTGACAATGGAGTCCCGCTTGGGCCCAGGGATGCGGCAGGATGAGAGGATCTGGTAGTACTGGTTCATGCAGAGGGGCTTCCCACCCATGTACTCCACTGGAAGGGTCTCACTGGAGAGCACAGCAAGGTAAGGGAGAGAGAATGCAGACTGGTGAGAAGGCCTGCACTCCCCACACGAGACAGGCGTTGGCTTAACCCTGCAGCTGCTGTCACTTAGTCCAGCAAGACGTAAACGTGTCAACTGTGCTCCATTCCTAACGGCTTTCTTAGTAGGGGCTATAAAAATGTTGGCTTCTCCTGGCCTTTCATTTGGGAAGGGGAGAAACAGTATCCTCTCTGTAACACCAGAGAAACAGATCTCTGTACCTACTACATAGCTTAGCACGCACCACAGTGTCTGCAGAGAGCAATCCAGGGCACAATACACTGAGAGATTTCTGGTTCTCTGTGAAACGGCAGAAGGAATTTTTCAGCTGTAATTTTGAGTGGCGAGTGTCTGAAATGCTATGTGTGACTCGTGAGCTAGGCTGGGACTCCATCAATCACTTTGAGCAGTCATATCCCAGCTCCCCTCCTCACAGCTGGCCTTGAGCCTTGTCTAAATTTGGATGTAAAGAGGTGATGCTGGTAATGGGTCGGTAGACATATTTTTGGAACATAAATAAGGCACGTTGAGCAGAGCTTTGTTGGTGATCAGAAGAAAAAGGGTAGGGAGGAAAAAGTTGCTCTAGAGTTCATCCCGTCTGGCTGGGAGATGAGAAACACCAGAAACCCAGAGAAACACATTCCTGCTGCCTGAGCTGTGACTTGTTCTGTGCGCAGACAGAAGTTATGCAGCTCCACAGGACTGTCAGTCAGGCTCACTCCCTCTAAGCATGTACACGTGCCAATGAAAGTATTAATGTAACACAGCACATGAAGAAAGAAAAGTAAATTTGCTTTTTTCCCAGTGGTGGTGACCTTGGCAGCGAGCAGTGATGTTGATTACAGTCTCTTGTCAAATATGTGCTGTCTTCTCCTGCCTTGCTGTTTGGAAGGGAGATTTAGTGACTAGGCTTAGCCCCTCTGTGACAGTAAAGAACAGATGAGAAGTCAGGAGGGTCACTAACTCACTTGTCGATCATGGTCTTGAAATCCAGGATGCCCTCAATCAGCTTGGCAGCAAACCTGGAAAAATATCAAATGTAACAAGTTGAGATTTGAACACAGAACATCTGGGGCTGAGAAAGTAGCTGAGGAGGGCTAGCAGAGCTTCCCTCTACTCCTTAGGAAAGTTCAGCCACGCTGGGGTTGTGCTTTGAGAAGGCTGGATAGTTGTACAATGTAGCACTTTGATTTTTTTTTTATGTACCTTACTGCATAACCAAGGAATTCTGGGCAACTTCCAAGAAAGCAGGGTTCAGTCCAGATGCATAAATGACCTTCTAAGAGCAGCACTTTTTACTGATTTGTTGTGATTTTATCGCATCCTAGTTCTGACTCTTAGCATTAAAACAGCACCAAGAGAAAGAGGATTTCTGCCCTTCCCTGGCCAGGGGCCACCTCTGAGTTTCAAGCCAAGATGCAGCTCTTCCTCCCTGCACCCAAACCTCACCACTACTGACTTAGTTCTTCTGTTCTTCAGAGCATTCCTCTGGCATTGAGGGATCTGAAACAAACGCAGAGGCGCTGCGTGCTGACACTGAGGTGTTGCATTTACCAGGATCAACATAAACACTGCCAGTGCCAGCTCACGGCAGGGAGGGAGGCTGTCACAAGCCACATCAAATTGCTTAGCTGAGAGTGACAGGTTGGCCTCCTCTGATCCGGGGACTCCCACCCACGCATGGGAGGAAGGAGGCAGAAGGTCACTGTAGCAAGAGGTTGAGCTTCAAAGGCTTTACAGAGGTGCGAACATTTGGCATTTGCAGGCAGTGTCACCCAGATTTGCTCAGCCTGCCCTTCCCTAGGAAAGATCAAAAGACAGAACTCCAAGAGCCTAAGGGCTGTTAAACAAATAAGACACCTCGCAAAGGAGTTCTCAGTGAAAATTTCCCAGCATTACTGCAAAACCTGAGGAAGTCGAACAGCTGGGAAACAACAGCGAGAGAGCCTGTGTTCCCTTCTAGCCAGCAAACAGCCTGGGAGCAGAGTTAAGGCTTGAGGGGCAGACAGGGGAGAGATGTCAGTTGAGTTGTTTTCAGTCAGCAGTTCTGCCACATTAAGGGAGGGAGGACTCCACTTTGTACACCTGCCGTCTGCTTTCTGAAACTTGAGTCTCAAGCCACGCTGTCAAACTTTTTCCTGCAGCCACACGCTCTACAAACACGCATTTAGGCTGTATTTTACATGAGAGCCCAGATTCTCATGCAGCTGGTTGGGGCACTGGGAGTACTCCCGATCCTGTTTACTATTTGGATAACTGAAGAGTGAATAATATGAGAGAGAGAGCTTTCAAAGCTCTTTGTCCAATCTTGTGCTGTCCCTGTAAGGCTGCTCCCCTGGTTGGCACTTCTGATCTGCCAGAGCGGTGCTGACTGGTAACTGTGGCGAAGGTAACTGTACAAAGGTCAGTGCTAAAGTTTTGCAGGTGGATTTAACGCACTCGTAGTGGTGGTTAAAAATTAAAGGGAGACCACAAACAAGAGAGGATGGGGCAGAAGCTTGGAGTGGAGGGGCTGGTCACTGCTAAGCTTCCCAAAGTAAATCTCAAGTAAAATGACACGAAAGGGGACGGTCCCCTGCAGGAACAGACTGAATGACAGTCCCTGCAGCAGCTCCCCCAGCCCTGTGAACAGCAAACTCCAGAGTAATTTCTGGTTTGTCTCCTTCACAAGCCCGAGCTACTTTTTTATGCCTCCTTTAACTTCACACACAGTCTTGGGTGTCAGATATATCCTCACAATGCTGCCAGCCAGTGATTTGGCCATCTTGCAATGAAGATCTGTGCTACAGCAAAGACTAAAACACCGATTTTTAGTCTCTGTTTAGTACTTGAACCGCTGGACTCTTTGGTTTTCATCCCTGACGAAATCTTTAGGCTAGTGCAACCCAGAGTTTCCTTACAGCCTGGCAGCCTTCTTGCACAGCTCAGACAGCTACCAGGCTTGGAGACCACGTAATAATTA
>NW_009708730.1:0-3790 GCF_000703405.1 Apaloderma vittatum | reverse complement strand
TCCTGCCTCCCTGTCCAGCAGAGATAGCTCACCCCATCTGAAACTTAGGAGAAGGCAAAAAAGGACTTTACCTGAGCTGACCTTGTCGATCCAGAAAATCCTGCTTAGGTAAAACCACGCCTGGGCTGGAATGGACCACAACTGGCAGGCGATACTCCAGGTAAGCTGTCTTCAGCCACCAGTCTGAGAGCTGGGATGGAGAAAGGCAACATGCAGGCGTGGTAACCGCTGCTGTTTGACCCAAGCCCAACTGAATGGTCTCAGCATCCTGCCCCCAGTTCCGTCCCACACTTTGCAGACCAGCTGTTTGGGTTTTATGCTTTATGGAAAGGTAGAGGGGGATCTGAGCCAAGGCAGTGGGGGCTCTTGGTGCAGGGCTCAAGCAGAGGGTTTCCTTCAACTTCTTGGGCAGCTGTGGGATGTTAACAGCAGCCCCAGACAGGGTCAGCAACTCCCTGTTCTGCCATAAATCTCTCTGCTCACCCAAGTCCTGGTCGGGAGCTTGCACAGCTCAGGGAGGTCACAGCAGACTGGTCATGAAGGTAATGCCACAAAAACAGATGCCAGTGGATGGAGCCAGGACACTGGAGAGGTGTGCATCAGACCTCCACCCTCCCTAAGCAGAGACTGGGGCCAGAGTCACGACCTACCCAGTTTTCTGTTTTCTTGGCTCTTCTCTCCAGGCCTTTCTGCAGCCTCTCCCCGACGCCTCCCGGCTTGCGGAACTCGGCCACCAGCTCCTGCGTGTGGTTCAGCTCCTCCTCGGTGACAATGGGCTGCAGAGCCAGCAGGTAACGGTCCAGCGTCTGCTGGAGCGGCGGCACGGGGAGATGGGGCAGCGCCTCCTGATGAAGTTGGAATCTGCCTGGGATCTTGCCTAAAGCCGTCGGCTTCAGCAGGCCGTAGGGCCTGGCCTGGAAAGCACAGAGCAAATGTCAAGACAAAACTTCCCCCCACTGCGCACGAGGTAGCAAATAACCTGGATGTGAGGGCACACAGATGTCTCAGCGTGGGAGCAGAGCGCACAAAGTGTGAACGCAAGCTGCAGCTCTACTGACTGAGGGTTGTAGGACACCCAGGGAAGCTGCAAAAGAGAAACTTGATCTCCCCAGATACTGATTCTCAGCTCATCAAAGGAAACGCTGCCAGGACAGTAATACATCTCCCACGCTCTGGGCAACTTCCAGCCGAGTCTCCATGCACTCAACAAAGTCAAACCCTTCCATCCCATGGTAAGTGGGAAGAAAGGAAGTCGTGAAAGAAATACTCATTTTACGTATTGTCAGAAACTGTTTTATTACTTCTTACAAGAGCATAAAGCTAGAAGGTTAACCAGAACTCTTGTGCCCAATCTAACTACTCTTTGAGCTTTGAGGAGGCAGAAATTAGTTATGTTTAGGGCAGGATTAAAATGTCTTTTCTCTGACTGGCCAGGGATTATACATCATTGGTGATGGTCAGGGAAGGACTGGCTGCGACCTGTAGGCTTTGGGGCCACGCTCCTTCGTGCTGGTGAACCTCCCAGTTACCGGAGGACCCAGCTGTATTAAGAGAACCTCCATCCAGTTGTACCAGTATAGGACTGGCCAGATTACAGGCGTTTTTGGAGACAGAACAGGGAGAGCTGTTGAGGAAATTGTGGGTGATGCCAACAGGCTCCTGGCATTCAGGGGGGGTCATGTAGGAGTAACGTTGTAGAAAGCACTGTGCCCTTTCTCTGGGTGGAGAAATGAAATGGAGCAAACCCAGTTGCTAACCACGCAATGAACTTGCCAGTTTTCCCTCAAAAAAATAAAAATATCCTCTCGGGTGAACAAGGCTGGACACTCTTCAGCTTGAAGATGTTTAAATTGTGCTCTAAAGGATTTTCAGCTCCCTCTGCTCCTCCCTCTCTATTGGATCTGCTCTGGACTTTGCATTATCAGTGTACTGATGCCCATGAGAACACTCCCTTCCATTTCCAAGGCAAGGAGCAAATATCTGTCCCCCCACCTCCCCCCAGCAGTTAAGTGCAGAGAAGAAGAAAGAAAGAACTAAAACTGCAAGGTGACAAAGACTCTGCGTGGGGCTGAGCCCCCAGAGAAAATGCCCTGTGCTCTGTGTAGAACTGGCAACAACTATGAGATCGAGGTTTGGAGAAAGAATGTTAAGAGAAGGGGGAATTACTGAAGCATGAGAGAAGAACGGGGCTGGGAAGAAATTAAGGGTGTTAATCAAGGCAGTGTGGGCATACTGTACCTTCTCTGCTTGCTTCTGCTTCCTATCCATGGCTGGTAGGGCAGAAAAGATCGTAAAGCTCTCCCTCGGCCTGTCTCGGCTTCCTCTTCCACCTGACAATGTGCTGCCCGTGCAGGGCGTCACCTCATTAGCAAACTGCCACATGACTGCTCTGATCAGAGGGCTCAAGGCCAGGCACCGGCCCCGGTGAGGACAGGGGTAGTCGGGACCATCAGGTTACGTCAACTGCCATGAAGAAACTGCCTTTGTGCAAAGCCTTCCCCTGGCCGCTCTCTGTCAGCCCTGCGCCGCCCGGTCGGTGCGGGCAGAGTCTCCCGCCCGTTGATAGCTCAGGGGCTCCAGCCGTGGCAGAAGTGACGGTGCTGGGCATGTTGATCCCTCATCCTTTGCCTGCACCATGAAACTACCGCCACCATTGTGAGAGAAGCCTGAACGTCAGGCTTCAATTTACATCCTGGAAGCAGGTGACGCTGTGGGCTGTCACCAGATGGGACAAGGTGCAGGGAGGACTTGTGCAGGCAACGGGGAATTTAGTCTCTTTGCTCAGGCAAAGGTGGCCAGAGGGTGTCAGAGGAGCACAGGTCTCCAGCAGGAACTCGACAGTGAGCCAGCATCCCTGCAGGTGATGGCAGGATTAATTGGAGATGGGAGCAAATTCAGTTTGGAGCTAATCTTAACTGCCTTCATGTCCTGTGCACGTGTGGTGCTTATTGCAAGCTGAGACTTTGGGGAGTTCTGCATTGACAACCCTTTAAGTTAAATAAATGGGTATCTCCAAAGCAGGGCAACAACAGAACTGTGCGGTCACAAGGAATATCACCCCCTCCTTCATGACTGTCTAATCGATTGAGGGGCAGAGTCTTCTACATAGCTAAGATCAAGTATGATGATTCCTGACAGTTTCAGATTTTCCCTGGGTTAACACTGAAAATCCCAAACCAAATTACTTGAAAACACCGCATGTTAAAATGTGGAGGGGATTTGTATCTTTCCTCTTCTATGTCATCCGCTTGTCTGGTTTCAGGTCAAATTCAAATAACTGGTGGCGGGAGGAATAGCGATCGCAGCTGAACGGAGGAGGCAGCTGGCAGCAAGTAGAGGAAACAGTCCCCCTTTCCCACCACCAAGAGGGAAACCAAAAACCAGCAGAGAGCGGGGTGTGCAGGCTGGGCCAGCTCCTGGGCTGGCGTTGCTCCCAAGCCACGTTCTAGCAGGGCCGCTGACCTTTCCCAGAGCCTGGGGGGCTGGTGGGAAACCCGGGGCAGTGTCTGATACCCAGCATGGCCACAACGTTTAGTGTCAGGTGACAGAGGCTTGTCTTTTATACTTAAATTAGAAGCTGGAGACCCCCTCAAGCCCAGAGACAACCAGCCCTGCCTGGCCGCTCACAAAGTGTCTCTATGAGTGAACATGCCAGGCAGCTGCTGTCACCCACTCAGCCTCCCCTCCCTGGTTGTGCCAGCGTTTGCCATAACCAGTCGCCAAGACCAGTTTTAAAGGCAAACCCTACGGCTGGAGAGCTGCTGCGCGGCTTCCCGTGCCCTGACCAGCC
>NW_009708729.1:6707-31693 GCF_000703405.1 Apaloderma vittatum | reverse complement strand
CACACTTTTCTTGATGCCCCTCAGGCTCCCATTGGCCTCTTGGCCACAAAGGCACGGTGCTGTCCCAGGGCCATTCGCTGCCCACTGGCACTCCAAGGTCTGTCTCCATGGGGCTCCTTTCCAGCAGGACGTCCCCTAATCCGTGCTAGTGCTGGTCTTATTCCTCCCCAGATCCAGGACTCTAACTTACAACTTAGACTGTAAACACTGAAGCAAGCATCTTGTGACAAGGTGGGAGAATAATTTGAGCACGTGTCTGTTTTCAGATGTCGAGTTTTCATTTTGGGCAGGACTCGTCAGGGTTATATTTTCATTGCTCACAAAGTATGGACACAAAAAACCAAAGTGCGTGTCAAGAATAGTAAAATAGCTTCAACTTCTCAGAAGCCTTTTGTTTTTGAGAAAAAGAAACTTCAATTGTGCCTTTAAAATCTTAAGCTTAGATATGGTTAAGGCTGGAAATGGCAGTTGCCCCTCCTGTAACCTTTGGTATTCTCCCCAATATTCTTCTTTGTCAAATGTTCTCAAGTTTATGAGCTCATTATTTTCCCTGTACTAATACATTTTCCTTATCTCCTAATTAGCCACTGCTCCTAGCATACTTATGATGGCACACTCTCATCTGCTCTGGCTTCTCTCCCTTATTTCAATGCAGGTCTCCTGCAGCAATTGACACAGTTGATGCTTTGACACTATTCAAGCTGACATCTGGTGCCTTTGCTCTCTTCCACAAGCCTACCTGGTTCCAGTTCAGCACAGGTGGGATTCCAAATGGGTTAGCTGTTAGCAAAGCTTCCTAATTAAATCTGAGAGTGGTTTGAACAGGTAAATAATACCAAAATTTCCTAAATTCCTTCAATTTTCAAAACTTGCGTTAGAATTATTCTATAAGATTTCAGCTCTGCATCAAGAAGGAGAGCCCTTTTTCTAGCTTTTAATGTTTAGGCAACAATTCACGTGTGTTCTTTTTTAGTCTACTTCCATTTCTCCTGTGATCTCTGCCACGTTGAACTAATCTCTTGTGGTTTCAGCCAACAGTAATGAGAGCAGTGGAATAAAAAGGGAAAATATTTTTAACTAGTCTCATAAACTTTGATCTTAAATTTGTCTAACCAGTGCTGAGAAATAATATTATTGTTTGGTTTTGTATCTCTACCTGATATTTTATACTTGCTAACAGAACTGTTTAAGTTTTTTCTGCAGTCCTCCATTCTTTTATAAAGCTGGGGCTTTTTTAATAGAGTTCATCACATTTTTTTTATCTCATCTGTTGTGCAGGTTTTTGTTCTCTATGAGGCTCTGTGAAATAGTGAAGCTGATGCTACAAAGAAGATGACACTAGTGTAAAATGGGAAAGCAGGTAGTGACTAGTGTCTTAGGTGTCTTTCTGTGTGACTCATCAGCTGTATCTGTAATCAAGTCTTTTCCTGGTTTTCCAGCCTAACATTTTTGTTTGAGGGTTTTTAATCTGAAGGGCTGTAGGCAGAGTCTTGCAGAAGTTCCTGGGGATAGACTGTCTGGACAGACATGGGTTGAACCTTTAGCCTAGAGTGGGTTCTTTGCTGACCAGGAGGGTCGATCTCATGGGGTTGGGTGGTTTGTGGGCTCTCGCTATTCTGATTGTGGCTTCACAACAGCCAACACTCCCCAACACAAGACACAACACAATGCAGAAGGTACGGAAATTTGCTAGCAATGCAGTCTTTATGTTAAAAAGTCCTTTAGCTATTTTTCCTGCTAGAAAGCTGAAAGTGTAAGATAAAGAAAACACTAATGAAATTTATAGCCTTGGGTGCCTTTCAGCGCACAGTGTCTGAGCTGCTGTAGCCTTTCAGACATTCAGGCCTTGCAGAAAGTCGAAACTGGATTTTTAATGTAATTTATATTTAAAGCTACTTAAATATAGGAATAAACCTAAAATATGCTTTTACTGTAGTATTACTCGGTAGGTATTAAATGTTTTAGTATCGTTAATACCACTTTAGGCATTGTGCATTTAGTAATTGCATGACTGCCACACCGAAATTCTCATCTCCTCCCTCATCACTGGGTTACTGACACCAATGGAAGGAGTTGAACAGCTTTTCTTCATGTCAATGTTTGCACAAATGTATTTGTCAGAAGCAAATGGTTTCTCAAGAGTCATTTGAAAAGCCTGAGCTGAATACGTTGTTCTTCCTCTTAACATTCTAGGCTGCTGATGTATAAGCTCAGTTTTTTCAAGTGTCCTGTTCTTACAAGGAAATGTGCGGGAGGTGGGGTCTGCAAGCACCCTTTGACTGGAAATTCCAGTTGTCTGTATCCTCTTAACAGCAGACCTGTCAGGGCTGTCCACACCTTTAGAAGCGGGAAGAGTTAGGGCTTCCTCAGGATTTGTCTTTCCTTTCCAGAGGGCTGCGGGCATGACAGAGGAGTGCTTTCAGCAGTGACCTCATCAGATCAGAGTTGATAGTGTGATGTTTATTAATTCACTGTTGTGATGCTTTAGGCAAATATGATGGGTGGAAAAGCAAGGAATCTATTCAGTAATGTCATCCCCTGGAAAAAAAAAATACGATAGGGAGATGCTTTATTATCATTGCTCACAATCATTGCTTGATGGTTTTCAAAATACCAACAATATGTCAAATGCTTTCAGGAGACTTGTAAGAAACAGCTCTTCTCTCAAATAATTTACAGTCACGGCAGGCTGTCATCTGCTGGTGTGCACGTGTATTTTCCATTTTTTATTGCCCTTTTTCACAGAGAGGCAGGAAAGAAAAGCATCAGAACGTTCTGTGTTGTCAAATGAAGAGAAAATAAATGGGAGAGGAAGTCTGCGCCATGAGTAGGGAGTCATTATTTATTTGATTTGTTGAGGGGAAAGTTCAGATAATTATCTAGAATGTTGCAAAGTGTTGTCTGTCAGCCTTGATACATAATGAGAATTTGTTGGTAGACGTCCAGAGGGAAGATTGCTTTGAATTCTTGCATTGCATTTTACAGTATGCTGTTTCTGTTGGAAAGAATGAATAACAGCACGACGTGTGCACGTATGTTGAGCTGTGGCCAAGCCTTGGAGTGCTTGGTGCTTCTCCACATCTGTGCCTGCGTGGAGGGCTGGCCACGGCAATGTTAATAAGGCACCAGCCCATCTTTTTAGTGATCGCTCCAAGGACAAATGTATTCCTTCCAACACACCATGACTGATTCTTCTGTCAGGCTTAAATATTACAGCACAGTCTTCCTGTTGCATATTTTAGAGAAAACAGCTCAGACCTCTTAAATAATCTAATCTTGTCCATTTGTTTGCTTCTGCCAGGTTTTAATTTCTTTGTCACAGACCTCGAGCTGTCTAGGTTCCAAAGCTTTACAGACATTTATTAGAAACCGTAGTAAATGGCTGCATTTCTTTCTGAAGATTGGTAGTATGTGTGTTTTAAAATGTAGTTGGAGAACTTGGCGTGACTCTTAATTGAGGCTTTACTGATCATGTATCAGGATTCATTTTGCTAAAAATATAAATTAGTTCTCGCTGGGTAAATTTCAGCAGTTTCTAATCTTTCCTTCTAATTTCTGTATTGATTTGAATTAATTGTTATTCCAGTGATCACAAGCTCTTCCCTATGACCATCTAATGACTTTTACTGATGCTCTATCACACTTGCTTTGAATGTTAACGATTCAGGAGATGGGGAGTTTCAGCAGTTATTACTGTCTAGGAAGGAAATTGTTTTTCATTGGTTGAAAGTTATTGAACAGGCTGTTCTTTCTAAACACAGAAGATCTGGAGTTGCTGGTGGTGGGGCTTTTTTTATTTGTTTGTTTGGTTGGTTTAAGCTTATTTTTTCAATGCCTTGGCACAGTCACATTTGACCTGAGCAGTGTTCTGAAGGGTCTGAGGGGTCCTCGTTAGAACCAAGAGCTGATGTGTTTTGGCTTACCTTTGCCTTTCTGGGTGACTATATCTGTTTCTGCCATAGAGAATCAAGTTTTCAGTGGTCAGGCAGAAGGAGCGCAAGAGGCTGGTGGCCAAGTTTTCTCTTTTCCTACCTTGTACAATGCCCTTCCCACTTGTGCTCTGTTACCTGTTGTAACTTCAAGTCTCCCGGAGAGAGAATAGCTTTTGTGTTTTGTGCAGACATGACTTACCATAACACTGTAACTGTTTGCTTAAGTCTGCATCCTAACAGAAGTACAGCCTCCCGACACCATCTAATCTTATTGCAGGGCCAGCTCTCCTTGAGACAAGGTTTTGTTCCACTAGGAGATGAAAGAGTGACTTGCCATTCAGAAGTAAATGGCGTGTGGCTGGAAGTAGGGAATTCAGCCATTCAGCTGCTTGTGTGGGTTGTGCCTCCATTTCCCTTTGTAAATCAGAGAAGCGTTCCTCCAATACACTGAATATTATGAGAAATAGGAACAAAATATTGGAAGATCCTTTGACTAGTGGTGATGAGTTGGTCACTTAACTACAATAGCACTCTTAGAGAGCCCATAAGTGAGGTCTTAAATCTTACTTATTTCATTTTATTTTTCCTGAGCAATGTGTTGTTTGTGGGTTTTTCATGGGGACTGAAGAGCCAAGTTCTGCTTGCTCATAGAAGAACAGAGGCTAGCTAAAACCCCACGTTTCCTTCTCTTGATGAAGTAGATAAACAGAAGGGGAAAAAGTAGTAAGAACGAAGTGAGAAAATGCTGTTAGATCTGACACTGATGGATGAGAGGCCAGTTTGGGAAGACTAGGGTGAGCAACACTACATTTCTTCCAAGGCAGATTTAGGATCGTTGTCTTAAGTACCTTGTTACGTTTCACCAAAATTCAGAATTTCAGCTAATCACCTTTGAATGTTTATTGCAAGTGGAATTTCTCCTGTAGGTACAAGAATAATGGGAATAAAGCTTAGGAAGTGGGAGGAATTTCTGTATCTCTTCTGTTTCTGGGGATTGCACAAGCTGCTATTCACGGTGGAATGAAAAATGCCTGAGTGGTTATGGTTGCGGGGAAAAAATCCAGAATATCTTGACATAATTTTCAAAACCAGTGAATCCGGTGATTCTTCATAGTAAGTTACAGATATCTCTTGGGTAGCTCAGATAATCTAGGTAAATTGCAAAGCCATTGCAATTTAAGAGTTTAATTCCTAAGAGTATCCGAGAACAGCTGTTGTATGCATGATTAAAGTAGCTATGGGTAATTTTGAAGGTATATCTACTTCCATTTAGTGAATTTCAGCGGGTTTTCATGAAGCCTTGTGATTAAGTTAACGCAACACTCTGTTTTTAGGACTTGAGACAAGATGATTTATGTGCCAGTATTTCCCAGTGCTGCACCGCCAGTGCGTTTGCTCTTGAAAGAGACAGATGATGGATTGTTTAAAATGACTGAAAATGTTTCTTCCTTTGCTGTGTGACAGTTCATTAACAGATTATACACAGAAATGTCCTTAGTTATCGACAAATCAGATTCATCAGCAAACATGTGAAACATGCATTAAATCCTATTTACCTGATGTACACAAATAATCCATAAAGGTGATTTATTATTGTCTCTTGCCTTATCTTGCATGATCAAACTATAATCAATAAGAACGATTATTCTTTCAAGTAAGAGATTTCTAGGCTGTGGTCGTGGTGTAATAGGCAATATGCACGTAAAAATCAGTTTGAAAAGCCTTTACTTTTATGTTCAAGTATCCTTGAGACATAGCTACTGAAGTGGAATCCACGAAGCAAGCTGGATTGTGATAATTCTAAATCAAAGCAATTGGAGGGAAAAAACGGGTGTGCTCATCTAGAATTTATTTCTTTTTTCACCTGTATCATGCTGGAAACATGGCTAGTCTGCATGTTTTACAACTGTGCAAGCGAAACATGACTTTCAGCACTTCTTCACTGAGGACCTCTTGTCCCACAGTGCTTTAGCTCCTGCTTTGCAATGGCTCAAGAGCAAAAAGGGGACTTGAAGAGAACGCCTGCTCAGACCAAGCTGATCCTCTGGCTCTGAATGTTGCCTTTGTCCTCTCTGGCAATAATTTGTACGTATTACACCACCAGCTTGCAGTTTGCCATCCGTGTAGTAACTCAGAAGTTGTTACAGTTCCTGTGACTTTTAAGATTTGTCTCCCTTTGGTTTAAATAGTAATAAAAAAGTTAAACTTCTTAATTTAACATGTTCTGACTTCATAGTCAGGACACGTAAAGAAAAGAACAGATTTCTCCTGGTGCTGTTGTTTCAGTCTGTCTGCAGTCTCAAGTTCATACTGCCCTGTGCATGTACCCTGTATTTATTTGCTACCTGCTTTTATGAGCTGACAGAAGTCTCTCTTCTGGATTCCAGCTGATCCCTAATTCTTTATATGTAAAGCTGAGGGGAAACTCTGCAAAAGCAACAGTTAAAAACAGATTCTCACCTCCTCAACTTGAGCCACAAAAATATTAGCTGTGGCTCAGCTTTGGATTAAGGGCTTGCAGTGTAGAATCGTAGAATGTTCAGGGGTAGAAGGGACCTCTAGAGATCGTCTAGTCCAACCATCATCTAGTCTATCCATCTAGTGTAGGTAAGGGAGGTGGACAAATCTGTAAATTCTCAAAGAGAAGAGATGCATGACCCACAGGGGAGAAGAGCAATTCTTACGCTCTTAAGTATATTCTAAGCCCGGCTTGGTGCGTTTTAATAAAATGAGGTGAATTAGGGTCCCAGTGTGCCTGGAGTCTCTGCTTTTCTCAACTCTGTGTTTGACATGCACGATGATGTTATGACATATTCTGTTTAGGTCTCCTTTTGACTCCTCAGGTGGGAGGTGAGCACACTGTGGGAGCAGGAGAGTAGTTCTAGTGTTTCCTACCTTTCTGACACTCGGCAGCAAACTCTTGGCAAACTGCTGTTATATTAATCCTTCCATTGCAGAGAGTAAATTGAGATTAGAAATGTGTCTGTACAGGAGCAAAATAATTGCATTCTATCTGTGTCTGGTGGTAGAGGCATTGCACCGTGAGTGTATGTGCATTAAGACCATCAAAAAGTCGCAATTTTTGTGGACTTCTCGTTACACGTTATTTGGTGCCACTATATATTTGATCTAGTTAAAGCTGTTAATGATGTCCCTGCTCGGTGCAGGGGGGATGGACTAGATGACCTTTAAAGGTCCCTTCCAGCCCAACACATTCTATGATTATAACCTTAAAATAGAGATTTCCCTCTGAAATGAGAAATATGAACTTTTTTGAGGTGAGAAAGTTGCAGTTTTCTGCAGATGAGAGGCTTAACACGTAGCTCTGTGTCTGGCCTTCCACTCTTTTAAAGTCTCCAAATTATGCAGTCATGATTAACGGGTGATTCTAGGTTATTAACAAATGAGCTGTTGCATTAGGTTACTAATCAGGCAAATAATAGATCTAGTTTTCTTTTCAGAATGTTATTATAGTTCCCCATAACAGCATCTAGTGAATGTTTCATCTCATTGGAACTGACAGCCCTTTTTTCCTCTTTACATATATGAATTAATTTTAATTCTGCTTTTATTCTAACTTCTAAATATTTCTCCTTATCTTGCTCTCTGTTGCCTCATCAAAATGTGGTTACTCAATTTTTTATTTTTCCACTGATTTTATTTTATGTCACCGATTTGTGACAATGAGTGTATGTTCCACTACTAGGAACACACCAAACAGAATTAACATGGTAGGGGAAAAAGAAAAATTTGAGATTCCTTCTCTCCTGCTTTCCACCTGCCATGGTTTGTGTCTCTGAAGAGAGATAAACATCTTATTTTCACAGTTCCAGAGGATTTGGTAAAATTCCTCCACAACAGACAACTTAGCCAAGATTTTGTTTGGGGGCAGGTCAACAGCTACTTAGCTAAACAACTGAAGGTAATTGTGAAAATCTCTGTAATTTCTAGGTGAAAATAAACCCACTATATTAAATAAAACTCTGCTCTTTGTTGGATGGGGTGATAAGTATCTGTAGCAACTGCTTCCCACCAGATGGGCTGTAAGTAGGTTGGAGTGCTGGCAGCTGATATTTAGGATGTGTAATCTGAAGAAAACAGAAAGGTGGAAAGCAAAGGGCAAACTGTGAAGTAGAGTGGAAATGGAAAGAAATAGAGCAGCGAAAATAGGAACCTTGTTACGGTTTTCCTGCAAGGTAATAACTGCAATTCCTCTATCGCCTTCCTGTAGCGGGGGGGATACTTGATCCACAATACACTGGTGACAGAAATATTTTGGTTGAAGAGCCAGGGGGGTCCCACCACAAAGGGCAGCACGGCTGAAGTGCGATAGGTTCTCAGACAAGGCACAGCGGCGCTGCGGAAGCCAGCCAGAGTCCACGTCGGGAGCAACAGCTGCATTAAACAAGCTGCTTTCTGCAAGGGTAATACGAATTCCACATTATTAGTGTTTCATATCCCAGTGACATGATGTGTGTGTCTTAAGGGGTTTGCTGCCTAGTGCACAACTCTCGTTCTTTCTTTGTTTTTATTAATCCTTTTGACAATATATGCTATAACAGATTCTGTCATCCACTGTGTGCTAAATCCACTGGAGCCTGGTAAAAAAATGAAACGTGTTTGTCAGTGGCTCATGGATACGACTGATTTCTTCGGATTCCCCAGGGAGTAAAGGGAGACAAGATTCCCTTTTAGCATCTGTGTGTTATTGCTGGCATCTGGCAGTCCACGTGCCCGTTGCTGGTAATAAACTAGACACAAACATTCTGCTTCATTTGTAGACTGCTTCCCCTAGTTAGCTTCAAGCTTACTTTTCTACCAGATGTCACCGAATTTAATAGCAGTGATTTGGCCTAAATGGACTGGTGATTGCTACCTGCCAGAGAAACAGCTGGAAGAAATACAAATATTCCATTTTCATTTTAATACATGTTCATCTTTGTCCCCAGAAAAGATGTTAGTGAATGATGTGGCTGATTTATTACAGAGCTGCATGGTCACAACTCGGGACTCTGTCAGTCCTCAGCTCTTTGTGGTAGCTGTACCATGTCACAAGTGCTGGATACCGTTTGTTCCAGTGGTTTTTACACTCTTCAGGTGTGAATGTTCATTAGAAGTGTTTGCATGGGTATTTCTCTAGCTCTTACACAGTTATTTAAAATTATGTGTTCAGTTTTGGGCATCTCAGTATAGGAGAGATCTTGAGGTGTTGGAGCGAGTGCAGAGGAGGCAACAAAGCTGGTGAAGGGCCTGGAGAACAGACCTTGTGAGGAGCGACTGAGGGAGCTGGGTCTGTTCAGTTTGACAAAGAGGAGGCTGAGGGGGGATCTCATCATGCTCTACAGTTACTTGAAAGGACATTGTAGAGAGGTTGGTGCTGGTCTCTTCTCACAGGTCAATAGGGACAGAACCAAGGGGAGGGGTTTCAAGATGCAACAGGGCAAGTTTAGGCTGGACATTAGGAAGAAATTCTTCACGGAAGGAGCGGTCAGACCCTGGAACAGACTGCCTAGGGAGGGGGTTGAGTCTCCATCCCTGGATGTGTGCAAGTGTCGTTTATATGTGGTGTTGGGTGATATGGTTTAGGGGTGACCTTGCAGTGTAGGGTTAATGGTTGGACTCGATGATCCCAAGGGTCTTTTCTTGTTGTGGGATTTTTGTGTGTCTTTTTTTTTCTTTTCCATGCTCTTTTCCTCCGTTTCTTTCCTCTGTACTTGAGACAGACAGCAGGCTAGTATGACATATCCAGAAATGATTTGCAGTTTCATTGACTCATGGATTTCTTACTGGCTAGAAAAGCAGGTAAATCCAGCCAGGGCCTGTCTTCTTACTAAATCAATTACTATTCATCATTATCAAGCAAGTCTTGCACGTTGTATTGCAGGTAGGCCATCGTTCCAGAATCTAAAAAAATTAGTATATGCGGGGCTTTGTTTGTGAAATTAGGTACAAAAGAATTGGAGTATAACGCCTCTAAACTCATATGCACAGGATGGAAAACACTGTGTAAGTAATTCAACATATTCTGTGTGGCTTGTCCCCAGCAAAGGGTGATGTTTCAGTAGATTAGTTCCTGGCCCCACATGCTCCCTGGAGCAGCCTGCCTTCCACGTACCCTGCACTGGCTGCTTCTATGGGAGTCTGGGAGCACGACTTGAATGGTGCTGTCTGTTCTCCTAAAATCTGCAATCCCTAGAGGGACTGTGTTAAAGATGTCAAAAAATCATGAGATTGGAAAATGATGTGTGCTTTGGTGCTTCTTCATGTCATTACACTCGGATCAGAGGTAAATTAATTTGTATTTTAGTTCTATCCTTCAAGTTTAAGGCTCTGCTGATGCTACTGAATGATGCGTCACCAGATTTTTTAGGACAGTGATTTCTGATGTCTGATATAAATAAATTCAGCAGACCAGGTCTTTGTTACACCTTGCTTTCTTCTTGAATTGTCAGTGCCTTACCTTACAGCGTGAGGAAAGCGTTTTGTCTTCTACTACCAAGCAAATGGCAAGTAATAACTGAGCATTCAAAAAACCCAAAAAGAATCAATCAAACTTGACTATATTGCTAGGGAGAACATAAATTAAAACTCTGCAGGGGATATAGGTATAGCTGGGAGAGGAAGGGGAACTGCAGAGAGAAAGAGAAGGCAGAGAAGACTTTTTTCCCTCTGTGTGAAAACTGACCTTTTTTTTCCCCTCCGCATGAATCTGTGTGCAAGATCTCTCTGGCATTGTATTGGTTATTTTCCATAAAGAGATATTAAACTTATGTGCAGTTGTTTTGCCAATTGCTAAGTAGCTGTATAAGGACTTTCAGCAAAAGAGACTTTTATCATCTTTGCATATTTTTTTTTGGTGTGATATGTGGGGGATGCATTTTGCATGATGTTTGTCAATGCCATTTACATCTCAGTATGGGAAGTTTCTCTTTGGTCATGCTTCGTGTAAAAGCGTAGATGTGGCAGTTCTCCCCTGTGGTACTCGTGACATTTCTTTCTTGCTTTTGTTTCATGGGGGGACTATTGCCTGGTGAGATCAAATATGTCAGAAGGAAATACCTTTTTTTTTCTAATCAAAAAATGTATTAAAGTCTCATCCATTTTCTGTGTTACAGGTGCAGGTACAGGGGTGTGTTTAACACAGGGATGCACTTGTAAGTGACGTATTTATAAAAATGTAGAGCTCAGAGCAACTTTAAGAAACAGAAGAGGCTCTCATGGACTCAATGGAGCCCATCCAACATTTTCAACTACAGAACATAAGCTAAAACTCTTACTGTGAAACACACAAGTGTTCTGAGTTTTCTGTTTTCCCTATTATTAGGGGAAAATCCTTTAAATTATTACAGTTATTCTTACACTGCCTTACAAAATTTCAGTAGTTGCTCCTGCTTACCTGTGTGGTCCGCCCAAGTTTCTGCAGTGCGGCTAAATGCTGCGTCACTAGTGATCTCTGTCTGTGACGACTGATCCTAGATCTGAGAAATTAAAGAGAATGATTATAGGAAATTGAGTTTTAAATGAACTAATGAAGGCCAAGGGATGAGCCATGTGACACCTGGTTATCCACAGTATGCACAGAAGTGATAGGCTTTGAAAAATAACAAGCGAGCAACTCAGTATGTTTACCATTCTTTTCTGAATTGTAATAGTTCTATGTGCAGTTATAGGAAGAAAATAGTTATGGTGCTAACATAAATATGATCTGTTTAAAACATTGCATGAAGGAAATATGTACCTTTTCCATTCAAAAAATGTAGCTTTTCAGGAAAACTGAAAATGTGCTTGAATAGCCCACTGAATATCTGATCGCTTGTGGCAATCAAACCAAGACAGAAAGTCTCCTCTCTCCCCAAGTTATCAGCTTGATGAAGGAATTACAATTTTGTGCTTCATTCAGCATTTTAGACCAAAAATTCTTCAGACTCTGTACATCGTAGTGTATGAAAGAATTAAATGAGCTCATTTTCTGTTGGACATGCGTAACAGAGGGCGGTAGAATTAGAAAAAAAATGACTTTGTGAAGGAGTGCACAAGAACAGTCTTTAGAGATTTAATTTCTCTCAGTACTCCAAAAGTTGTAGGATTCAGGCAAATTCCCACCTCTGTTTCTATAACAAAGTTAACGGCTACTATTTCTACTCTGATTTCTTTGCAAAAATGATCTACTTTATGATGCATAGCACAGTAGGAGTTTTCTATTAGTTAGGACCCTTAAGTAGGAATTTTAGTAATGGCCTGTATGCTCCTGTGTTACTGAAGTAAAATATAACCTAAAAATTGAAATTAAGAGCTGTAAAGGAAGTTGTAAAACGAGGCTTACACTGAAACTTCACTGAAGATTTTCGAACAGGGACTCTGAAGGGCTTGAGAAGAGTTTGTGATATTTTATTTCAGCCTCAAACTTTTCACAGAGATTTTTCTAATGGCTTTGCAATGACTCTGGAGATCCACCACCTTCTATTCAGCTGGTAACCCACTCCAGGACACCTGGGCACGGCAGAACCCGTAACCTAGGACAGTCCACCTGGAACGCAGTGGCTGCTTGGGAGCCCACCCTTCCCGTGTCCTTGTGTACCACGGTAATGCATATCCACTATTCGGTGTTTGCTGAAACAGAAGGTGTAGTTTCAACTTTTATTTTTAAACATATTATAATGAAGGGGATGTTTCAGCTCTAGGCTGGACATCTGTGCTTAGTCCTTCATCTCAGCCCCAGAGCGGACATCTGCGCATTGTTCCTTCGTCTTCACCAAAGGCACTTCCTTTATCCTTACAGAGGTGGGATTTAGAACAGAAGGCAGATAGAGGACTTCTTCCACCTTTTCCAGTGAGGTGCTGTCTTCTCATTTTATTACTCTTATTCCCCATCTGTCCATATATAACAGCTAAGATGTGCCTTCCGCTGGCAGTCTTTATTTGACTCACTTTGGGATTTAATCCAAAAGTTGCAACATGTCCATATATAACAGCTAAGATGTGCCTTCCACTGGCAGTCTTTATTTGACTCACTTTGGGGTTTAATCCAAAAGTTGCAACCAACCTGTTAACGGCACAGACACCTCTTATTGATCTGTGCTTTCTGTCTTGTTCAACTGCTGAATGCAAAGTGAAGAGGTTTCATTCCTTGGATTTGAGGATTCTGCATGCAAATTTACTGGAGGAAAAGAGAAAAAATTATTATGTAACAGTTAATTTAAGGACACCGTGGCTTGTAAGGTCCATGCTTGGGTTTTTTTCACTTTTCTTTTGACTAGATTTTCCTTGGTTAGATTATGTGGCCTGTTATGTTCTGCCTGTACCAGTTTCCATTCTTCTTCAACCTAAAGCAACGTGATCGTGACTTTATCACAAAATCCAATATTGATAGGCAAGGAAGAACGAGCCTTATTCTTCCTGTGTTGGTCTTTCCTTCTGCCATTTCACTCTCTCGGGTGTATTACTCTTATTTTTCCAAGGATACCACTAAGGTTTCACAGAGGGGGAAGGAGATTACATTGCCTCCCAATGTGGGGAAAAGGCCTGCTGAAAACACTTTCCCAAACGTTGGCACACTGGCTGTTACATTGCTACTTCCACACCAGTTGACGTCCATGTAAAATAGGAGTAAATATATGGCTAGTTTCTTGCAACTCCATTAAGACACCCAGAGAGAGGAGTGAGTTAAGTGCTTGGTAGTTTTGGGAACAATTTTCAGCCTCTTTCCAAGTGCATTTAGGCTCAGTATGCGCAGAGAATCGGGATGCTCTCGGAGGCTGTAGAAGAGATGTACAACCGAACAAGAGATGGCAGATGTTCTGGTTACAAATCATAAGACGGTCCTTATGGAGACTTTAAATAGTCATGAAGGTTGGCTGGATGCAGGCTTATTAGAAGTCTGACATATTACAGTGACTCTGGTGGGAGCTGGAGGAACGGATTAAAGGTAGCAGCTGGCCCTCAGGGCAAAATTCTCAACTTGAACTCTTCCCTGCAGGACAAATCCCAAGCATGTCATGCCCCTGTTCCATGCACAGGACTTGCATTAATCTCAGAGTCCCTGTTTTATTTCCTTATTTGTTTTGGGTGAGATTTTTTTGGGGAGGTTGGGTTTGGGGTTTTTTTTGTTTTGTTTTTAAGAAAAGTCTCACTCCCTGAACCACTAACAGGCATATTAGTATGTAATGCTAAATGTAAGTAATTAGTATGTAATTAGTAGGTAATGTAATTAGTATGTAATGCCAAATGCTAAAATTGCTAACACCTGACGTTGAGTTCTGACGTCCACGCTAGGGGAAAAGTGCAGGAGACACTAAATCTCCAAAGTCTGCGAAGTTACTCCACAGATGATGTGGTGTCATCCAGTGCAGAATCGCTCTCCACATGTTAGAAAGAAATACGTGATGAGACATTCATCATCTACATTAACCTCACAGGAACTAGCCAGCACCACTGCAGAAGCAACATTGCAGGAACGGTGTGTCTCCTGCTAAGCCAAGCTTCCTTGCTGTTTCTTTTGAAGGCCCAGCAATAGCCTTCCTAGTGCACTGTATACAGCTTAATTTATGGATTTGGAGAAAAGCCTTTGCAGAAGTTCCGCTTCACAGACTTCTGCTTAAGCTGAAAGCTGCAGCTAGCCAAGGGAGGACGTAAGAGTGGATACAGAGGATAAAGATTGGCTAAAAAAAATAAAAAATAAGAAGAAATAAAAGGAACAAGCAATTGCTTGTCAGAAAAGCTCTTCTAAATTGGAGAGAAGTATTAAGCAGGGTTCCCACAGGGGTAGTCCTTGAACATAGATGGTATCTAATCTATATACATGGCTGACAGGGAGAGTGAACTAGCTGATGAAACTAAATTTGGAGCAGCAGAGCCTGTGGAACAAACAATAAGGGAGACTTGAAAGGATTCCAGAATGAAGTATGAGCCCTGGTGTATTAAATGAGCTTTAATACAGACAGATGTACACCATGATAGAGCAAACAGGAAAAGTGCTCAAGACAGAAAAAGTTCATTTAAACTGTAAAAGAATAGAACTCAAGGGCTGTAACTTCTGAAGGCTAAGTAGAAAGATGCAAAGAGCAAATGGAAAGTGTGTCTTTACTTCTACGGAAACAACAGAACTAATCGATTAGTTCAGTTAAAACACTCAGTTAATCCAAACCAGCTTTATAGGCACTAATTGAACTCACAATTGAACTAATTGATTCACTTAAGTAGCACCAGATTTTTTTCCTATACTTATGTACCTGATTATTTGGCCCACAGAGGGTTATTCGTAGTCCTTTTTCTGAAACTATTTCAAAGTATTGGAGAACTGGATTGTGAGGCAATTCTAGCCACAGATTTTCCTCTTGGTCAGAACAATTGGGCAAATCCTATAGTAAAAACTGCCTCATAATCCATTTCCCCATCTGTAAGCATCCAGCTACACGGAGAAAAGTGAATTTTTGGATTATCAGATTCAGAGTAGAAGAACATTTTTTTTTTTAAATTATTTTATTTTTTCCTCCAGGTCCTTGTCTTTCAGCCAAGTTAATTTTATGTCTGTACTTTCTGGCGCTGTGCTGATATACACCCACAGTGCTCTGGAAAAAAAATGTGTCATGCTACTGGTGGTGGGGTTCCCTTTTTTTTTTTTTACCTTGTTATCTTCAACCTGCATCTAGAGAGGAAGTAGAACATCCCTGTTACACTAATGCACTGTACCTCCATTTCCCTGTCTATGGGTATAGTGTAAATATTACCAAGTGCTGCCCATCCACTTTTAGACCATGTGTCCAGAAAACCTGAACATGGATTACCTAAGCAGGCCTATTTGTACCAGAGTTGCTGGAGGTATGGGAGATAGGAATCTGGTCTGTCCAGCCTCTACTGCCATACCAGAGATACCAGCTCTACCCTCAGCTGTGCTTATGCGCGTGATTCACATGCAGCCTCATCCCCTCCTCTTGTGTAAATGTGTGGGAACTGTTCACAGGATCATAGAATCATTAAGGTTGGAAAAGACATCTTAGATCATCTAGTCCAACTGTCAACCTGATACTACCATGACAATTCAACCATGTCTTGAAGTACCACGTCTACAGAGATTTTGAAGACCTCCAGGGATGGGGACTCCACCACTTCCCTGGGCAGCCTGCACCAATACTTCTCTTCTTCAGTAAATTTTTCCTAATGTCCAATCTAAACCTGCTCTGGTGCAACCTGAGCCCATTTCTTCTCATCCTATTGCTAGTAACTTGGGAGAAGTGACCAACGCTCACCTGCTTACAACCTCCTGTCAGGGAGTTGTAGAGAGCAATGAGGTCTCTCCTCAGCCTCCTCTTCTCCAGACTAAACAAGTCCAGTTCACTCAGCTGTTCCTTATGCTCCACACCCTTCACCAGCTTCGTTGCTCTTCTCTGGACCCGCTCCAGCACCTCCATGTCTTTCTTACATTGTGGTGTCCGAAACTGAACCCAGTACTCAAGCTGTGGCCTCACCAGTGCCAAGTAGAGAGGCATGATTATTTCCCTCCTCCTGCTAGACACAATATTTGATAGAGGCCACGATGCCCTGGGCCTTCTTGGTCACCTGGGGCACATTGTTCAGACCCTCCTAGGGGACAGCAGACAATAGCCAGGTATTGGGGCAGTGTGTATCACCTGAAAAGCTCTTACCCATCTCCTCTGATGAAAACACAGGCCAAATATAAGCATCCTGCTACCTGAGTCTGATCAACAGAACGTATTTGGGTCTTGCTTTGTTGCCGAGATGAAAGAATCCATAAATCCAAAGTGCTTGTCCCTTTTCTTGCAGCTGACATCTGTGAGCTACATGCCTTGTTTTGCACTATTTCATTTTTACACAACAACCTACATGTACAAATGTAGCCCTTCTGTTGGTTTTTTTTGTGATCTTCTTATAATCTTGTGCAGAACTGTAGCAGTACAGTGCTGCTGGCCAGGTGAGACTCCAAAGAAATCAGTGCAGTGAAGCAAATCATTTTATTGCTGTTGGTAGTGTAGTTATATTTTATTATCCTGTCTGTCTTGGCTGTCACCTTGGACAGCTTTTCTGGCTCTGGCTGCTGTGGGTTAATAATCATGGCTACTGGTGCAGACACATGATTGTGTATAAATTAATGTAGTCAGGTTGGAGAGGGAAAAACAAATCAATAGCAGCTTCAGATAATTTTATTTTTGGTTTTGAAACGGACTGGTAAGAGGTTTTGGTAATGATTTAAATTGCATCTTGGAATTGCTTTTAATTATGATTAAGACAACTGCTAAATTTAACAAGATACAATTAAATATCAGTTTATTAAGTTTGGATTTGTTGCTGATTAGTGGTTACGCATGATGTGCGCTTTTAATATTCCTTAATCCTGAATTAATGGTTTGGATAATCAATTGGTATTTAAGGTATTAATAAATTTTATCTCAAAATGCAAATAAAAGCATGCAGTGCTGAGCTGTATGTAAGATCTGCCCCATCTGTTGCAGACCTGAGCCCTACTACTGGGCCACTTAGAGCAGCTCTGTAACAATTGTAGAGGAAAACCGCAGAAACACGTTGAAATGCAGTTTAAAGGCTGCTGTACAGCTTGGAAATGTGCGTGTTTTAAAGAGAGCAGTGGTCACTCAGAAAAAGTGACTTTAGCTTCTGTTCTACCTTGGAGTCTATGCTGAACATAACTCACCTCGGCCTGAGATCTGGTACCTACATTGCTGCCATTTAATACAGCATTTAAAAACATTTATCATCCAAACTGCTGTCATTAAGAATGCATGTGGTGCCTTCAGGAAAGCCTGTTTTACTTTAGTAGCCTGAAGACTTAGCAAACGTCTGCTTTATTTTCTCTATTCTTGGAATTTTATTTCTTCTTTTTTTTTCAATGGAATGTTTTGGAATGTTATTGCTTGGAGCACACAAGCTTATGTTTTCAATAATTAGTGTTTAACATACCGCTTCTTCACAAAGCTGTTTTTTAGCTGTGTTACTTTCATAGTGGTTCAGAGCTTTTTGGAAATGTGCTTTGTCTGTGCACAGGGTGTTCAGGGAGCATTTGGTGTGATGAGGCACTGAATTCTGAACACTGGTGCATTTTAACTTTTCAGGACCTTTTAGAGAGAGATACTTCAATCTAAAGGCCGGTGCCATTGGAGCTTTTTTATGGATTAACCAGGTGTTTCAGCTGAACAAAGAATGATATTGTGCCTTGTGTTTGTACCAGAACATGGCCAGCAATATGCATTTCTATTGTCACCAAACTCAGGAATAAAGCCCCTTAACACCAGCGTAGTATGAAAAGGCAGGCGTTCTTTGTTATGGCGCCAGATGCATAGGGGATCACTCCCCCTATCACTCCCCTTATCATGCCTGCCCTATAGCACCTGAAGTGATGCTTCTATTATCCAAAATCGTACCTGTTCACTACATTTTGCAGAATAATACATATTCAAATTAATTCCTCAAAATTGCTTACTGTCCTAGTGGACAGTGAGTTGTCTGTGGGACAGCACCATGCCCTTATGGCTGGCCAAGAGGCCAACGGGAGCCTGAGGGGCATCAAGCGAAATGTGTCTAGCAGGGCTGGGGAGGTTCTCCTGCGCCTCTGCTCTGCCCTGGGGAGACCACCCCTGGAATCCTGGGTCCAGTCTGGGGCTCCCCAGTTCCAGAGAGACAGGGACCTACTGGAGAGAGTCCAAGGGAGAGCTACGAGGGGGATCAAGGGACTGAACATCTCTGCTGTGAAGAGAGACTGAGAGACCTGGAGCTGTTCAGCCTTGGAAGGAGACAGCTGAGAGGGGATTTATTAATGTGGAGAAATATCTGAGGGTTGGGGATCAAGGAGAAGGGGACAATCTCTTCTCAGTGGTGCCCAGTGGTAGGACAAGGAATAATGGGTGTAAGTGAGAACATGGGAAGTTCCATCTCAACATGAGGAGAAACTTCTTCCCTGTGCGGGTGCCGGATAGTCTTTCCAAGGGTCTTTGGTGGTCTTCTGTGACCCCTGGTGGTCTTCCTGTGGTTGTCCTTTTGGAAAACTCTTGGATTCCTCTGCCATATCAGGGTATCTTTGGGCTCCCAGCCTGCAGGGCTTGGTCAACTAGTCCACAAAGTCTTGCTTGGTTAACATATACAATTGCAGTTCACTGTTTTTAGCTCTCTCACATTAACGTTCTCGTCCCTTCCAACCCCCAACATTCTGTGATTGTATGAAAATCATTATCATAAGTTCCACCCTCATTGTGCACACTCATTAGTCTTTCCAAGGGTCTTTGGTGGTCTTCTGTGACCCCTGGTGGTCTTCCTGTGGTTGTCCTTTTGGAAAACTCTTGGATTCCTCTGCCATATCAGGGTATCTTTGGGCTCCCAGCCTGCAGGGCTTGGTCAACTAGTCCACAAAGTCTTGCTTGGTTAACATATACAATTGCAGTTCACTGTTTTTAGCTCTCTCACATTAACGTTCTCTGTTCTTGTGATTATATTGTTCTTATAATGCCCCAATAATCCTGTTGATTCTGTACCACTATAAAGACAGGCATTTGCAGAGCAACACAGATCTCACAAAGCAACAAATATAAAGGTTGTTACCTCCACTGAAACACCCTGCATATTTGGCTTTTCAATATCTTCCTCTGCTCCCTTACTGTGAAAAACATCCGATCCCCACAGTCCATCTAACCCAACTGTCTCAGTAATCAGAACAAAAAAAAAAAACAAAAACCAAAAAAACTCTTGAGCTCTTCTCACAGGAGTCTGTTGAATGGCTAGAGTCTGAATTTAAAGCACCTCATCAAACTGCTGTGTTACTTAAATGCCCTTTAGGAACTCTGACCTAGCAGATACCTTGAGTGCGCATACTTCAGGTATCAGCTTTTGGATGCAAAGCAGAGCAGGAACAGAGGGAGCCTCCAGAGCTGTCTCCAAGATCTGCTGCAATCCTGATCAAAAGCGCCTGTGCCCTGTGGCTCCAGCCGTCTTCCTTGGATTTTTTCCTTGTTGCTTTTAACTTCTCGTTATTAAAGTCTCCTAGAAACTTATTTTTAACTGTCAAGTAGAACTAAGGCATGAAAGTATTCAAGCATCCAGATTTAACCCTCTGAGTAATGAAATAGTAAAAACAAGAGAAAAAGAAGTTAATAAATATGTGACTGTTTTGATCATTGGAAGTCAGATGATGAGACTGCATTCTTGACTAATTCTACTCTAAGTAACAAAGGGGACTCACTTCAGTTTACAAGTTCCTGAAAGCTTATATATTTTTCTTTTCCTTGACACTGTCAGTTGTCCTACCGAAAGGCATAAAACTCCCTATAAACAAGGTCTCATTTCCGTTCTTAAGTCATTAAGAACAGAAGTCAGCTCTGCAGTCTTTGTTGTAGAGATACGATCTAAACTATATCAGGTTCTGGGGCTTTGTCCATTTTCACTTCAGTTTCAGGGAATCCTGAAAGTGGGAGAATTATTGGGAAGAGGATGGCAACCAGCATCGAGAGTCTGTTCAGAGAAACCAGGTGCTGCTTCTCGCCACTCAGGCTTGTTTAAGTTTACATACCTGAATTATTTTTGGGCTCGTTTGGCACAAGCGAGCCATGTCTCAGTGTTGTGTTCTGGTTTCACAGAGCGGTTACGCGAGTTGTTTGTGCAGAGCTGTCCCCTGAACTGATGCACGTGATGAACCGTGTTGCTGCCTGTGTTACTAGATGTAAAATCACAGAATGTTGGGGTTGGAAGGGACCTCCAGAGATCACGCAGTGCCACCCTTGCCAGAGCAGGGTCACCCAGGGCAGCCGCACAGGAACGCGTCCAGATGGGTTGGAAAGTCTCCAGAGCAAGAGACTCCACACCCTCTCTGGGCAGCCTGGGCAAGGGCTCCGGCACCCACACAGGGAGGAATCATAAAATCATAGAATGGCCTAGGCTGGAAGGGACCTTAGAGATCATCTAATCCAACATGAGTTTCTCCTCATGTTGAGGTGGAACTTCCTCTGTTCTAACTTAAACCCGTTTTTCCTTGTTCTATTGCTGGGCACCACTGAGAAGAGATTGTCCCTTTCCCCTTGACCCCCACTCCTCAGATATTTCTCTGCGTTAATAAATCCCCTCTCAGCCGTCTCCTTTCCAGGCTGAACAGCCCCAGGTCTCTCCGTCTCTCTTCACAGCAGAGATGTTCAGTCCCTTGATGTTGTTTTACCCGCACTTGTTTTTGGATCCATGACCATTGCCAGCCCAGATAGCTCAACTGTAAAGCACCAGTTAATGAAGCATTGAGATTTTAATGGAGAACCAGGAGCTTGGGGAAAGCAGAGTTCAGTACAAGTAACCCAAACAAGCAGCAAGCGTTGAGACTGGGCCCTCTGAGGCCAGTGCACAAGACCAGGCCTCCAGAAACCTCCACCTGTTTTCCTTTCTGCCATTGTTGTATCATTTAGGAGCATCCTTTAAATTTGTCACTCCTTTGCTTCTACCTTCCTTCTTCGCTTGCTTTGTCTCATGTAGGACAAGAATTATCCGTTCTTGTACTACTAGGGAGTAGTTTACTAAGACCTCAAGGCACTACTGCACCAGGAATAAATAACAAATAATCAGATGAGAGAGAGTTGTGCCATGTAACTGCTAATAGAAATGTACTTCTCAGCATTATTTATCTCCTTTAATCAGTATATAGGGACTATTTCAGTCTACAAATTTTGTGACTTGTTTGCATTTCCAAGGCCAAGTTGCTTTGAACACTTAATGTTCATCTGCCATCTTTTGAATCTCAAATACAATTTAAAAAATAAATTTTAGCTCCCTTTTCCATTTCCTTCTCTTCCCATTGTGTTTCTTTTATGGTTGGAGTTAGGGGAATGAGTCAAAGTCTGAACCATCAGAGAGCTGTTGGAAGGGAAGGTGACAGATGAATTTGGCTGAGACAGGTAGAAAATATCTGTGATTGGTTTCAGCAGTGCAATTGTGTGGCATCTCCTGCTGTGTTCTCCTCTTTTTAACCACATTGCCTAAAGTCTTTCCACCAGATAATTAGATTAACATCCAAACATTTTTGTCCCCACGGCTCTGAAAAGGCAGCAGCATAGCATCCTACCAGACAGATTGCATTTGATTACTTTTCTTAGATTAGAGAGTAGCAAACCATAAGACAAGAAATATAGGAAATTTGTTGTAAAATTTATATTAGTACTCTCATGCTCTTTCTGAAATTATTTAACCTTGAGCTCTTTTTTTTTTCTCTGAGAAAATTATCTCTGACGTCAAAATCGTTCAAATGACCATTAATGTCACTTGGTCACAACACTAAGTTTGCTGGTACATTAATTTTTCCTTGTATGCGTGGGTTTATCGAAGCCTACGAAGAAAAGAATGAATGCAGCTGAAGGAAAATGGCTTTTTGGGTGGTTTTGGTTTGATCTTCTTCAAATGATGGCATTCTCCGTGAATATAACAAGCAAAATTACTGAATTACTAGCAAGATTTTTGAAATTGGTTTGCCTACTGGACTAGTGTGTGTTTCCCAAAGAGAGCACAGGGACACTCCCTGTAGAGCACAGAATAAAGAGGGTTTGACTATGAGGCAACATAACCAGACTAGCTGATTTATTTTTATAAAATACTATTCATGTGCCTGCTTGCTACTCTACCTAAGGATTGCTAGTGTAGAGAGACATATACTTAAAATTTTAATAATCTTTTAAACACTCGACAGGAAATAAGTTTGAATAAAAGGATGCTTTGCAGCAGGAGCAGATGAAGCAGGATTTTGATGTCCTTACTTCTGCCTGACTCTTGCTCTTATTTGAAAGAAAGATGAAGAGAAAACTGTTGTTGCTGCTGTTAGACTGGCGAAATAAAATAAATCACCCTTCACTTCACACATTTTCTGTTGTGTAGGGAGACAGGCTCAAGCCTGAATTCTCTGTGAAATAGGTTTTCAAAGACAGTCTTGGTAAAAATCTACACGTTCTGCATATTATAAAACTGGCTTATCATCTCTCCTTCAATTTATCCTATCATCATTTCTCCCAGGAATAGCTCTTTAAAACATTTCTTCTTTGCAGTAGTATATGTTAGGTGCGAGTATTGCTTTTCCTTACTGAAACAGAGATGGCTTCTCAAGACCATAGTAAAATTTAAGCTTATATTCCTGATGGCTGGGGGAAACTTGGTGTCTTCAGATGACTCAATGCCTGTAACAGGGAAAAGAAGAATTTAGTAAAGGACTGTTAGAATTACATTTCTTCTTTATCTTACTTTGAAGGACTGAAACTGAAATTGTCAATGTTTTTTTCAAGGGACAAATAATAAAGCCCTATGATTTTACTGCACATTGTGGTCCTACCACAGTATGTTCTTGTTTTCTTCATCTCCTTGATGATTGTATCCAGGTTAACTATATTTTGTATCTCATGGAAAAGTGTTTTGCTGATTTTCCATGATTTTCCATGGATTATTCACTAAGATTCAGATCTTTATACTTACTTAGCAAGATCAAAGAGTTTGTTCTTTCTTTTTAACCCCCCCAAAAGGGTTTTCCTCTCTTAGAAGATCTCATTTAATCATTGTTTCAATCACATGACTAAATAAAATCTAACATTGCCATCTAGTGTTCAAATAGTCGATTCTGTATACCTTTTTAGTTCAGTGGTATCAGACTTTCTGAATATCATTCTGAATATTGAGAACTGTGGCGTTCTCAATTGATAGAAAGAAATATTTCCATTTTAGTCGTCTTTTTTTTTTTTTTTTTCTGGAGAAATAACTTTATGCCTGACATTGTAAAAACCTTGTTTCAGAATGATGAGTTACATTTTGTACAGTTTCAGGACTGCTAAGAGTCAACCAGAGTAAAGTTTGCTATCTGTGCTCTTCCTCTTACTCTTCTGCAAGAAGCTGTTTGAAGAGTTCAGCATCTCACCACACTGTCTGATTAAACTGGGAAAGAAGAATTCACTTGGAGAGGGTGTCCCAACAGTGGCAGGAATGGTCAAAATTGCCTTAATGAAATAAGACAGGAGAACCAGTCAAGAAAACATTTTATTACTTGTTTATTGCTCTTTATTACTTGTTTTTTTGAAAGAGTGAATTCAAGACACTGAGAGGTATAAACTTGCTATATAAGCAACTTCTGTGAGAAGATTGCAGTTCCTTTGCCCTGATCCTGCAGGTGCATTGAAATGCAAGTCACAGCTTTGCACGGGAAAACTTGAAAATTGTCTTGCAGCTCCAGCTGCCCACAGGCTGGGTTGTGAATTATTTTCTAAATACAAAGCAGCGGCATGTCTTTTGGGGGGAAAGCCTATCTCTTAATAGCAACCCCAGGCAGTTTGCAGGAGAACTCATAGTCCAGGGCTCCGAACAACCTGGGCAGCCTCCAAAGCAGGCAAAGTGTGCTACCATTCCTAGTTTAGGTGCTTGTAACATACCCTAAGCATACACAGCAAATTGTAGGCACACCTCTTTGAAAGGTGCATTGATTTTAGGTCTGTTCACTTCTTAAGTAAAATGAACTGCTACACTGAAAATGTCTGTCAGAACTGCAGCCTGATAGCCCCAAGGTGACTGTCAGACGACGTGTTCATCCATCGCTCCATTGCACCCCCACGATTTATTCTTTTAAGCATTCCCACCATTGATTTTTCTCTTCTGCCTCTCTGCAAACACAAATGTGAAGAGTTTCCTTGTGAGCCGAGGTGCCTTGACCGCCTCCTGAGGAGCCCTTTCCTCAGTCTCTCTGCCCAGCCGGTGCCACACAGGCAGGAGGAGCTTTAGCTCGGGCTCGCTCCAGCATCTGCCCTGTGGCTTCAGCAGCGCTCGGTGCCGGGGCAAGTGCGGAGATCAGACCCCAACTATTACAGTGTTGCAGAGGAGCTGCAGAATGCCTCGCAGTCACAATCTGTGATGTGATCGGAGGTGAACACCACAGCTTTATTTTAACCTGGAGCTAAGCTATAGGGAACCATGATTTTGCCTGTTTTTTGACAAGATTTCTTATAACTGCCATTTTCCTGAGAAGAAACATTAACGTGATGGGTGTGTTAGCAGCAGAGCAGCTAGTGGGTCGAGAGAGGTTCTCCTGCCCCTCTGCTC
>NW_009708729.1:0-6643 GCF_000703405.1 Apaloderma vittatum | reverse complement strand
GGAGTCCGCCCCACCCACAGGGATGATGGAGGGATGGAACATCTCCCTGGGGAGGAAAGGCTGAAGGAGCTGGGGCTCTGCAGCTGGAGAAGAGGAGCCTGAGGGGTGACCTCAGAAATGTTTATAAATATGTCAAGGGGGAGTGTCAGGAGGACAGAGTCAGGCTCTGCTCAGGGATGGCCAGGGACAGGACAAGGGGCAATGGGTACAAACTGGAGCACAGGAGGTTCCACAACAACATCAGGAAAAGCTTCTTCCCTGTGCAGGTGCTGGAGCCCTGGCCCAGGCTGCCCAGAGAGGGTGTGGAGTCTCCTGCTCTGGAGACTTTCCAACCCGCCTGGACGCGTTCCTGTGGGGCTGCCCTGGGTGACCCTACTCTGGCAGGGGGTGACACTGGGGGATCTCCAGAGGTCCCTTCCAACCCCAACATTCTGGGATTCTGTGACCAATTGATGTCAGGAAAAAAAACTTTGGATATCCTCCTTAATGAAAAGGTTGCCAGACAGCTGTTGTTTAATACTCTCAATGTTTGAAATTTTATGTAAAAATTCAAAACTATTTGGTATTTGGCTGGGAGATGGGGAAATAAATCAGGCAGGGTTGGTTAACATGCCTTTAGACCTGTGCCTTTTTTCAGTTAAGAGAAACTTCACTTCTCTACAGTTTTGTGAACACTGATAAATTGCTCCAATGAATATTTTATGTTTACTCCACTGTCTATATAGTGCTCGTGTTGTTTCTGTTTCTAGTTCAAACTCCTGCCTAATGAGCTAATGCAAGACATAAAAAGATACTCAAATTTGTTAAATCATTTTTTGTAAGCTTTGTTTGCATGCATGCAGAAGAAGTTCTGGTTTTGTTTTGTTTGTTGGTTGGTTTCATGGTGATTGTCTTTTCCCTGTGTGTTTTTTAGCTCTGCAGCGAAAACCAGAGAACATTTTTTATAGCAAGTATCATTTTCTCGTTCTCAGTACTACAATATTAATACATGGTTGACACGTGTTATTTAATTACAGTGTGCTTATATTGCAGGAATGTAGACAAATTAATTTTGCAAATCTATCAGAGGAAAATAACATTGATTTAATATGAAAAGTAAATATTGCATCTAACTGAATTGGAAGCAGCTTCTTCCTGTTGATAAGCAATGTTCTGTCATTGACTTACACTAACAGTATGCTGGCGTTCCTCTGGACACGAAGTCACTTCGTGTGTTGCCTGATCTAGTCGAGAGGTGGCATCTCTAGTGACAGGGAGGCTGGATTAAAATGATCTCTAAGGTCCCTTCCAGCCTAGGGCAGTCTATGATTCTGTGAAATAGCTGTGCCTCTATGGTATGGAGGGTTTTTTTATTTTTTCTTGTTTCAACAGCAGGCATTGACAGTAAGGAGGTGAATCTACTCTTCCAGAAGTAAAGAACTGCCAAGCCCGTTCTCAGTGTCAGGCAAGCTGATAAATCGCTATAAGCTATAGGCTTGTGCTGTGAGCTCAGATAAAGTTGATCATCCATACGTAGAGATGACTGCCAAGATTTTTACAGGAGAGAAAGAGCCGCTGGTTCAGATTTTAGGGTGAAATCCGCTGGTAAGAAGTTTTGTATCATAGAATCATAGAATGGCCTAGGCTGGAAGGGACCTTAGACATCATTTTAATCCAGCCTCCCTGTCACCAGGGACACCACCTGTCGACTAGATCAAGTCAGTATCAGGTCAGAGAAACATGACAGCAAGGGAGTTCAGCTCTGGAACCTGGAGATCTTCCATGGTTTCTCTTGTCTGCTCTACCCAGAGCTGCCTGGCTCAGACCTTACCTCATCCTACCACAGGTGAAAGGCAGTTTTCCTCCAGATGAGTACTGCACACTTTGAGAATAACTCATTTCCATGGGAACCAAGGAAACAGCTGACCAGCCATGCATGCATTCCCCCAGGCTTATTAATACAACATTATTAAAAATTATTAAAACAGTCCTCTAAAGCCAGTGAGATGGCATCAGTGGTGGGTATCCCTACAATGTGAATAAGCCAGGTGCTATCACAAGACTTGTCAATAAACCAAAAGCAACGTTTTCAGGAGCTCTGTTAGGTAATTTGTACGTAATGGAGCAACTTTAGTCCTTCATATTTTGGTACATTCAAAGTCGCAATAAATAGCATGTGAATTAGCCCTTCACCTCTTGAAATAGCTACGGATTCTCATCCCAGACTAAAATGAGATTAGAATTGCAAATCATTATGAATATCATCAAGCAATCAAAACCTAATATAGAAACGTACGCAGAGATGAAGCAGATATTGTGTTCTGCAGGTTTAATGAAAAGTGTCTGTTACTTTTGTAGTTGTACTTTCATTTGATCTATTTCTCAGGCTTTTTTTTGTGATGAAAAATCCAAGCACAGTGATTCATGAAAAAAGAGACTATTCTCTGGCCATTTTCTTTCATGAATATCTGTTACAAGTTAGAGCCCATCTCTATTAAAAATCTGCTTCCAGCTAAAAAATGTATGCTGGAGTTACGTTTGTACTGTTTGTCTTACAGAATTTGGAATTACCTATTCAACAACTCAGAATGCTTTCTTTTCCTTGGAATATTTGCTATGTCTATCAAAAAAGCTTTCTGTGTGACAGTGAAGTTATTAAAACTTATTTTCTTTTTTTCTCAAATGCCAAAAAAAGCACTCTAAAGCTATTTTAACATAGGTACAGGCATTTAAAATTAATAAGTCTCTAAAATGTTGGTGCCATTTGAGGACTGAGCAGTTGTTGTGTACCTGGTTATCTGTTAAAAAAAACTCAGTTAAATACTCGTTATTTATTGAGGCTCAGTATTGTATACAGTCATGTAAAAATTATTACAACTTTTTTAGGAACCATTTTACCTTTTCCCAACAGAAAAAATAACTATAGGTTGACACTGTTATTATTGTTCCAGCAAAGTAAAATGTTAGCAGTACCTGTTTCTGGAAGTGAGAGACAGGACTGCAAATATGTGAGATCTCAAACTTTTAACTAAATTCTCAGGCACATTATTTTCATCAGTTAATTGGTCCAATTTACGTAGATCTTTATAAATAATTTTCATTTCTTATTTTCTTCACAATAACTTCCAGACAAGTTTTTCAGACATTTACGCTTGCTTCATTCAAAGTCACAGTATTTATTTGATAATAATAATTTTCCGTCTTCGCTTAGAGTATGATGAGGACATTTGTGGCTTAATAGCTTAATTGCAGACGTTTCAAATAGCACATTACATGCGTTGTTGGGTTAGTGCTCCTATTTAAGGCAGTCTTGCTCTCCTTACCCATAACCCACTGTGTTTCTATTTCCAAGGTGGTGCAAACCCTACCTCCTTCTCTGAACACCTCTGTTTCTCTGTTTAGAAAAAAGCAGAACACCTAGACCTCTCACAGATCTTACTGATTTTTATTTGTAGACTTGTGTTAGAAATATCACTACAGCCTTTACAGAAACACATTCATCCTGATAGCTGTACCATGCAGCTCTGTTCATAGAGTTACCACAGCACTATGGTATTGTGAGAGTCTGCGCCTTCTCAGCAATAGTAATTGATTGTTTGGGGATTATTTTTTTCTGCTTGGAAATACGGAGGTTGTGGTATTTTGCTTCAATTAGTTGAAAGCTAAGCTTCTTTCATTTTCATCTGTTTTCCATTTGTCTCCCCCTTTCTGAGGTCCTTGCTATGGTCTCCGTGTAGCTGCTTTCTACGCAGTTGTTCTTCTTGGGAAGCTTCAGCTCTTCCCTTTTGGAGCACAGGGCTAACCCCCTTTTTCTGTGTAATCGCAGCACTTTAGGTGTTCATTTCTTCAAGATTCTTTTAAAATTTGAGAGACGGGGGTCAGAAATTAAGAGGCAATATGAATGTAGTCACATGATGTATTTATATTTAACAATGCTTGATCATTGCAGATGCCCCTGAACTGGTAGACAATAGCTAGTCTGAATGATTTCCATTGGGGGGAAACATGCATTAAGGTTTTGTTGAAAATCACTAGATGGGAATATTGGCTTTCAGTAGTTTGGATCTTTGTGTTTGAGGTGCTGTGTTAGACACTGAGGCCACAGAGGGTGGACAGACCTGACTCTTCAGGGAAGCAAAGGCTGTGAGCAAGGAGCTCAGGCAAGAGTAAATTCTGGTCAAGGCAGCAGGCTGGGGACTTGGCCGGCTAAGGCAGGAGGTCACGGTCCCCTGGTGCAGCAGCTCAGCCCAGTCGGGGACATGACACCAGGCAGATGGAAGAGGAGAGGCTTGGATGGGGTAACCAGCTTGTAGGGGGAAAGAGAAGGGAAATATATATGAAGCGTTAACTTGGGCAAAATCAAACAAAAGAACATAAATTAAAAAATCTGCTGGGACATAACTGGTATTAAAATTAACTTGTTTCAATTACGGTTCTTTTCCATCTGCTTTAGGTCATAACTTTTTCTTCTTCCTACATCCGTCCATCATTTGGTTTCATCTTCTTAGCTTTTAAGAGCTATTTGGTTGTTTTTCCTCAGGCTAGATAGCAGTGCGTAACATTGTCATTTTTTTCTTGCCCAAAATGTTCTTTCAAGCTCTCCCGAAGCCTCGACCCACTGATGTTACTAGTTAAGCGTTGTTTGCTTAACAGTTGACTGGGCAACAATCATCTGAATGCCATTTCAAAGGGTATGGCTGATTTGAGCAGTTTTCTTGAATGGGAAGCAATAGCTGAAAGATATTTAATGCAGAAATATCAATGGGAGTTAAATATCTAGTTTAGTTATTGTGATCAGTGAAGCCCAAGGTACAATGTTAATAAATACTGTACCAGCCCTATTTCACTGTGTAGACCTGGGAAATGTTTCATCTGCTTAGATGAAAATGAGCAGCTTGTAGAAAGAGGAATAAAGGTGTTCTGTTACTGAGGATCTGGGCTTGTACTCTGGATTTTTCAAGAGCCTTTCCTTATAACATCAGAAAAAAAATTTTCTCACTGTAGCTCTATTTTCTTCTTTTCTCGTTCTCTTGATGTTTCATCCAATGAAATTGTGTATTCCTTCAAGCAGGAACTTTTGCATCTTTTGATAAGTTACAGGTCTTGGCACAAGATATGTTGTTGTAAAGTAGTTTCCTGAGGTCTTACAGAGGAAGAAACAGCGAGCATTGTAGTGACATCACATGTCACCATGTCACTGAATCTACGAGTTCAGTACTAGATTTTGCAAGCCTACAGCAGAAGTGTCACCTAAACTGGCAGATGAACAAACAAAAGTCTTCCAGAAGAGGAGATGTAGAAAGTGTATCTTCCGACCAATTTATTAGAAGAAAATTCAGTAGATAAGATTAACCTTAACTAAAACCTGAAAAGGGAAAAAAAAATTTCAAGAAAGGCATTGCTGGCATTGGCAGGCTGATACTTCTTTTTTTTTTTCAGCCAGAGCTTTTGTCCACTCCAGTCCAGTCAGAACACAGTGATGGTGATGTTGTTTGAGGCCAGTGAGTCAAGCTGGTCAAATATCTTTCCTCTCATAATAGCTGGAGGCCACAAGAAATCCTGTAGTGGCTAATTATGAAATTACTGTCTCTAAGGAAAATTTCTTCTTAACTGCATCAGCTGGCTTATTCCCTGAAGGAAGAATGTTTTATACTCCTCAGATAATTATACAAGGGAGCTTAGAAAGTGCTGAAAGAAATTCCTTTTCTAAAATAAGTGGATATAAGAAAATTGCAAAATCCCTTTTCAGCTGAAGTGTAGACGCAAAATAACTAATGTGGAAAGCAGGCGTAAGGTGGGGGGAAAAAAATCCTTTCTTGCAGATTTCTTCCTTTTATTTCAAAGGGTGGATGTGGATTAAATATTATCTCTTTCAGAAACAGTTAATAGGAGTGAATTTCATACTGACTGGTGGGGGAGAACAGGGAAAATCCAGACTGGCACTGCACGGCCTCTCCTGTACCGAGACCAGACTTGCAAGGTCTCACCCACTGTAGGCTTGGACCAGCAGGACTAAAGCCATTTCCAGCTAATCTCATATGTGAAAGCTTGAAAAGAAGTCACAAATGTCTTCTAGCTATAAAAACCTCTATTAAGTATGTAGACAGCAGTATAAGTTAATTGAGCATCACTATCCCATAGAGACTGCATGAAAGGCCAGTCAGAGCTGAGTCAAGACCTTCCGTGGTTTTGAGTCTATCAGTTTGCATAGCATGGCCCACACCCAGAGGATGGGCTCAAGTTAATATTTGGCCTAAAAGTGTGCCCTTGTGGCAGAAGGGGTCCAAGCCAGTGCTGGCTGTGGTCCTGAGAGGCTGGCCGGCACTGGTGAATCCCGAGAGAGCAGTGTCTTGCCACAACAAAGAGCAGCAGATGTTTGGAGAGAGTAAAACTTCCCAGCTGCTTCTCCGCTTAACTTGGTGCTGTCAGCCCCTTCCTGTGAGATAACGCTGGGGTACGGTGAGGAGGTAAGTGCAGAGGTGACCACATGAGTTTGCTGTGTCTAGGCAGGCCCTGGGCTAGAGCCAAGAGCTGATCTTGTCTCCGAGCCAAGGAAACGTGACTCAGGAGTAGTGCTGCAGGATGTGGGATGGACAAAGTTGTGACAAAGCCAGTCATGGCTGTTCTCTGCATGGACAGGCTGAGAGAGCTGGGGCTGTTCAGC
>NW_009708728.1:75569-75795 GCF_000703405.1 Apaloderma vittatum | reverse complement strand
CCCGGGACTCCTCCTGGAGGGGAATGTCCTCGTCTTCCAGCGAAGCCGCAGAGCCCGTTGCATGGGCAGAGCTGTCTCCTCAGTGTGCTTTTGTCACGGAGGCTCTTTCCCATGATCTCTCTATGCATTTTGAATCTTTAGCGCAGGGCAAAAGGGAATCTGTGACATGCTCGGTGCTGGTCTGAATGGCTTGTGAGAAGCGTCGCTCCGGGAGTGCCTGTGCAGG
>NW_009708728.1:73900-75507 GCF_000703405.1 Apaloderma vittatum | reverse complement strand
TTGGCTCGGTGCCATCCCCAGCGTGGAGGGTGTCCCAGGACGTGCCTCCAGCCCCACAGCTGCCGGAGCAGCTCCCCTTGAGTGAGCCTGAGGAACATCAACCTTGGCCCTCTTGATTCCCACCACTTTTTAGTCCTGTGGTCTCTCCCAAGGAGCAGCAGTTGCCTAGAGCCAGGGTGAAATGCTGCTTTGTCACTGAGGATGAATCTAGAAAAGCAGGGGGAGGCTGGACTGGGCTTGGGCTGGGCAGTTGCTGGTAGCCCAGGTGTGGCTGTTGAACGCGGGGCTGGCAGCTGGATGGGACAGGAGGCTCCAAGCACTGAGCCTTCAGCCTGGAGAGCCTTCCCCTTGGGTGGAACCAAATGCTTTGGGGCGGTAGGACAGCGTGGCTCCTGAGGGCTCGAGCCATGCTCTGTGTGGTCAGAAGGTTTTGATCAATACCACGTGTGACTGGTGCCTTATCATGCCTGTTGGAGGTTCTGGAACGTTTTCAGAGCAAGGTGGCAGCAGAAGTGATTTGCTCCTTGAATTTTTAACAGAAGCAGGGCTGCGTTGTATTTGGACAAAAAAAAATCCCACACAGCTCATCTGAAACGATGAACTGCCCTGAGCGTGAAGGTTGGCAGGTGAATCTCACGGTGTTACAGGCTGAGCACTCGCGTAACGCAGGCAGTGTAAGTAAAACTGGAAACAGCAAATGCACCAACCAGTTGAGCACATGTGAGTTGAGTTAATGCTCTCCTTTAGATGCGTGCCCTGCGCCAAGTTGCTGAGCTGTGCCTGCCTCGGCGGGTTGGGTGTTTTCTGTGGCATTTCCCAGATGTTTCTAAAAGAAACGTGCACTTGCCCGCCCCTCACAGCTCTCTGCTGTGGCTCTTTGGTGATGAAAAGGCTCTTCAGAGCCTGGACTGCTCTCCCTGGGTCTTGGATCTGGTCCTGCTGATGTGGGTGCAGCCAAGAGCAGAGCCACCCCTGGGTCTGCCGGAGGGATTTGCAGTGCTGCCCTTTGCTGCTCTGTTTGAACGAAGGGGCTCTGGGCTTGGCTCAGCAGTGCCACATTTCCAAAGGGGTTCAGGGACTTGTACCCCCATTAGTGCTGGTGGAGCGTGTTGGAGTGTCCTTAAGGAAAGCTGATGGGAAGCACAGCATCGGGGCTGAGCTGTGAGCGGGATGCAAATCCCTCCTTGAGGGTTGCCTCCAAGCACGTCTTCCTACAAACAGGGGAAGTTGGGCAAGCCCTCTCCTTTTTGCCCTGAGCCATTCCTTGGCAACGAAGCGACGCTTTGAACCGACACGGTCCCACTTCCAGAGGTCACCGGTGTGAGCGTGGAACCTGCAGGCCTGCACGGGTTGAACTGACCACACAGCTCCCCCTGCCCCATCCCGCAAAACACGGCTGCAAACCCCAAGTGGTGGTTGAATCTATGCATGGCTGGGATCTCTGGTTTTAGCTCCTACCAGGTCCCCGGCTCCGTTCCCTGCTGCCAGGACGGGTGATGAATGCACGAGCATGTCTGCTCTTGTCACAAGCCCTGCTGCTGCGGGCTGACTGAGGGGAAGGGGCTGCAGGGGGTTGGGGGGGAGTGTTGGAGAAGAAGATACTTCCT
>NW_009708728.1:64507-73869 GCF_000703405.1 Apaloderma vittatum | reverse complement strand
TGATGCAAAACAGTGATTTTTGGTTCTTAAAACCTCAGTCTTCCTACTAGCCAGCCTATGCAATACATGGGAAGAAGCTGATCCTCCCCACTTGGCCTTCGGGGGAGGTCCCAGCCGTGGCCGCGATGCTTCCCCAAGCAGCTTGGCCGGCCGAGCCCTTGGCTGCGAGCCCCTGGGATGCACCACGTGGGCCCCCGGTACCTCTGCCTGCCTGCTTTGCGATGCTCAAAGGGCTCATGTCCCCAGCGTCTTCCTGCTTGCTTTCTTGGAAAACAACTTTTTACTATTCCAATGCCTTCCTCAGCCACACAGCACAGCGTGGGCTTCATTTGTGTAATCAAAATGCTCTCGTGAAGCAATCTCGTTGGAGAGCAGAAGTACAGAGAGTGAATAATAACTCTTCTAACCTTAAGCAAATTGTTAGCCCTGGCTCAATATCCTTCGTCATGAAGTCTGCACTAGACTTTTAATGTAAAGGCCTTACCTAACAAATAAGACAATGAAGATGAATTCCCTGTCGTGTACATCTGGTTGCTGGTACTGGAATCAGCGCTATTGTCATATTTTTAAAAAAAGAAATACTTTTTTTTTTTTAAGTTAAGCTTGGAGCTGTGATTAGAAGGGTTTTGTTTGGTTGGTTTTTTTCTTTTCCGCATTGTAACATTAATTTATGGCTGAGTTTCATTCAGTCCTGTATTCAGAAGTGCAGTACAGGTATTAGTGATGTGTTGTTTGTAACATGGTACTATAGAGTAGCCAATTTGTAAGAAAAAGAACAAAATGGAAAGAAAAACAAAAAAAAAACCCACAAAAAAAAAGAAAATCCAGGAAAAAAAATGTAAATTGAGTATTTTGTGGTATGTACAACACAAATTAATTTTACATAAAGAAAGATGTTTCTAGGGAAATGAAATTCTGATAATTCATACTGTTTGTATGAACAAATAAAAGCTATATTTTACCAAGCGATGGACCGGGTTGTGTTCATTCCACGCTGCCAAGGGGCAGGTGGCCTCCCCAAACGCGTTTGGTGGTGCTGCCCCCCGACACGGACACGTCCACCCCGTTAATGTCACTGCAGTGCTGAAGCCAGACAGATTTAACCCAACTCGTGAGCTCTGCGTGTTTTGCTTGGCTGGGTTGGATGTCAAACACCAGTTCAGGGAAGGGGACCTGGGGCGTTGCCTTCAGCCCTGCTGCACAAACCGGATGGTCCTGGTGGTTGGTGAAACCATCCTCCTGCGTCAGGGCTGCTGGAGGACAGATTCAGTCCTCTAGAGGTGGGAGGGGCAGAACTTTCTCACTGCCAAGTTTCATTCCAGAAGCACTTAAGGTAGCGATGCTGGTCCAACCCCCTGGAGCCAGTGGTTGCTATTGCTCCCTACACACTCAGCACTTTAAGATATAAAAATTCATTATCATAAAACTCACAAGAGTCCCAGGCCAGTGCTATACAAAGCAGCGCCTAAAGAACGTTGCAGATTTATGTTACGTAGTAATTACCACTTAGCTAAACTGAATTAAAATAATTTATTTTTTCTTAGGGAGGCTTGCATCCGGTGCAGAGTAATTGGTGGGAGTCTCTCAGATTGCCTGTTCTTCAGAGACCTGGAAAAGGAGTCAAAAGCAAGCACAGGATTTAATATAACTATTTAAGAAGTGTTCAACCCAGAAACCTCCAGTTTGTCAGGACTGCAATTAGCGACTCCCAAACTCTAGCAGCTCTGTGGGTCCCTTGTTTTTAAAATATATAGATGTAGATTTTACTTTAAAATTCCCAGGTTAATTTTTGAGTGGCACAGCTGGATGTGCTTTGAGCTGAGCTCAGCTGGATGGAGTTGAGCTACTTGTTACCTGGTTCCCACCTCAGGTTGATTGCATTCCAACCCAGCTGCTCCCTGGCTGATGCCCCAGCAGATGCCAGTCTTGTGGGCAGTCTCAGTCCCAGATCAACCTGGGTTTGCAGCAGGTGATCGACTGCTGTCCCTCATTCTCGTATTTATAAGAGCTACTCAGTGCTGGGATTTGTTTTTTCCTTCTCAGGAGGACTGATGCCATGGAAGAAAGGGAAGGTAAGCCCTTGTGGGGTTCAGTATCTGCACCTTCCTCAGTTGCACCAGGGCTTGTGAGTACTGGAGATTCTTCCTCCTTCTTGGCCTGGGCCCTGTTTTTAGGTGCTATTTGGGCAAAAGCATCTAGAGGATGCGACTAAGGATGTCTGTGTGGTTTATGGGATAACATTGTGAATTTGGAGAAGTGCTTGGTCTGAAGAAGGTGGGCTGAGGGGTCCTCCAGTAGCTCTGGGGACCCCATTTGAAGAAGGAAGCTCTTGAAGGAGAATGGTTTGATGAAGAGGGAGGAGAGACTGAAGTTGCTGCTGGAGTGGTGGCAACTAAGCTGGATTTACTTTTTCTCTAGCATGATAGAAGAAAGGTGATGAGCTATTGCTTTAATCTAAAAAATCAACCGGGTAACCAGGTTGTGCGAGAAATTTGGCGTTTCTAGTGAAGGTGCTTGGGGTCTGGTGCTAACACCCCAGAAGGATGTCACGTTGCAGAAATGCAGATCCCAGGGATGAGGAAGGGAGCAAGTCACCTGAAAGGAGAAGAGCTGCAGCTGTGAGCATCCCCCAGGGATATGGAGACCTCTCTGAGGACGGTGACAGAAGGTTAAAAAGAGGGAGGAAAGAGCTGGGGTAGCCTGTAAGCACTAGGAAAAAGATCTTATCCCAGCAAAGGCAAAAAAGTGCTTGTAAAGCTTGGAGTTGAGTCTGTGCTACAGAGCCCTTGGAAAAGTTGGTGGATTTGGTAGGTAGCTCCTTATTTATTGGGCTTTGGGGAGAAATGATGCCTTTGAAACAACCTTGAAGCTTGAGAAAGTTTTTACCGGGGCTTGGTTTTGGGAAGAAGTCATTGTTAGGTGACTGCTTTTTTTTTCCCTTGGGGCTGGTGTGCAGGTGGCTGAGAGTCTGTGCTGCTGGAAGTCCCAGTTCCCCAACCACCAGGACACCGCATTAGGAATTGCTTTGCTTCCCTTGCAGAGTTTTTGTTATTTCTTCCCTTCAAAAATCTTACTTAGCCACTAGATCTGTCCGTTAATAGCTTTATTTAAAGCTAAACTTTATTATCCTCCAATTCCTTTCTGTGGTTAAGAACCACGGTGTTAACTCTTTTCCTAGTGCATATGTTTAAAAAGGTAATAATACTGACTAATTAGTTATAAATCTTTCAAACATTTCTGTGCAAGGTAAGTGTTCAGCACCCTGTTTAATGACTCCTTTATTGGAGAGGGGAATTCCTCTGTCAAATGTTCATGTTGGTACCTTCAGCTGGGATAAAACCTCATGGCTGTTGCGAGTCCTCGGTTCTTCTTGTCCATCAGGATTTCCCCAATTTGCAGGTTATAATTACTTTCATTAAAGCACCTATTCCAGATTGCTGCAGGGTCCTACATCCCTAAATCACTTGGAGGGAGCAGCTGCTGCCAAAGACACAGTACGTTGTTTCAGCCTGGCTGTTTCTAAACTCTTCTCACTAAGCTGTTTGCTCTCTTCACTGCTGCTTTCCCTTTATTTTCCAGCAGGCTATGGTTTGGTCCTGCAGGATTTTTAGATCTTAAACTTCTGCTGCACCAATTTCCCTCTTCCTCTGAGAAGGGGCTTACAAAGAGGATTGCAAGAATCAGCTGCTGTCGCTGGAACAACTCAGTTTAAAAATTGAAGAGCATCCTCCAGGAATATTACTTGCAACTGTTAATGTAGTCAGCTGTAATTGTGAGACTTAATTCACGCTCATTAAGTCCTCTGAGGTGCTTGATGAGGAGCACTGCAGTGATGCAAAGTGTTACTGGTTATTCAAGCTGCTTGCAGTGATGAAGGCATCACCAGTTGGCTTGCCTTGATCTTTTCCCTATCCCACAAGGAGCTGGTAGGGAGGGCATCAGTACCAGGTGTACTCGGGAATAAAGTCTGGCCTGGATATTAGGCTCTTGCCAGAAATTACATGCCCTGCCTTGGTAGCAACCAAATCCTGAACAAAGAAATGAAGTTTTAAAATAATATCCTCAAAAAATGGCTTGGCGGAGAAGATACAGCTGGCTGCTTTGACGTCTAGGTTATTTAGCTGGGAATTTATGTGTCAAAAGCTTAAAAGCTTCACCAAAGAAAATTTAAGAAAGCACCATGTTTCCAACTAATTAAGTAATGTCAGCCAAATATAATTTATTTCTCACCATCACTCATGTCTACGGTAGAATTATCTCATTTTTGATTTGTAATGACTTTCTCTCTCTCATTATTCTGGCCATGAATTATTTTTATATAACTTTTTGGAATTGAGGCAAAGATTATTTTTTTTTTTTCTTTTTAATGAGAGCAGCATCCCTAGATAATTCTACATCACCCTTGAAAGCAGAATACAGGGAGTGTAGCTTGGGTTTCGTGGCATGACTCTAGCCTCCCCCTCTAGGAGCCCTGGTAGCCTCTACCACAGGTCTTCCCCAGGACCTCAGCTCCTTGAAACCTCTCTGGTACTTTCTTCTAGTACCAAGTTGGGTACATGGGTTCTGGTTTGGTCTTTAACCAAAAAGAAAGAAAAAAAAGGAAAAATACTTTTCCCTGCAGTTCTTGGGGAATATTGCAAAGTGCTTTTCACAGAGTATTGCTGGTTTTTCTGTTTCTCACAGCATCCCTGGCCCTTCTCATAGATACAGGCTGTTGTGGATGTTTTGGATTTGGTCCCTCCACCCATCAACTGGGGATCTGTCCCAGGAACATGTGTCCTGCTTGTTGGAAGCATCGATTTTCCTGCTTTACTGTCTTGGTTCACATCTTGGATTTTCCTAATGGTTGGTGATCAGAAGTTCAGCTTGTTTCCAAGTCGCTGGCTCGAGCTCTGAGGATGCTCCCATACAGGACTGGATCAGATATGTAGTTTGCAGCCAGTATCTCATCTCTGACTCCAGGTAGCTCCAAGAGTGAGGAATTGGAGACAAACCTTTCTTTTCTGCTGCTCATAGGTGTACAGGCGTGAATCTGTAGTATAGGGGTCTGCACTCTGTCTGGGTTTTCCACAGCAGAGCATCTGAGTCTCTTCTGTGGTTGAGGTAGACCTTGAACATTACCCAAAGCGATTAGCAAATATCCCTTCTTGCGCAACTTCCAGTCCCAGCTGCAGATCAAAGTAACTCAGGTAATTCAGAAAGGCATCCAAGTATTGGGTGTTTTACATATATTGGCCTGAGCCTCCAGAAACATTCCTTTGTTTCCAGCCACTGCAGGAGCGGAGGCTGCTACCACAGCCACCAAGAGCGATCCTCCTGCACCTCCTGTGGGAGGAACTGCTGTTTCCAGCCAGCCCAGGTTGCTGCAAGGTAACCTGGTTGGCAGATGACCCAGGCAGAGAGCTAGAGCAGCTCCAACACCTCCCTGGGGAAAGCAGGAAGGAGCTCACAGCCAGAAATGCTGGGCAGGCAGAGCCTCAGCTGGTAGAGCCTCCTCGCCTTCAAAGGGTGAGCCCAGGAGGAAGCTTAAGGCAGCAAACAAATCACTGACGGGGCATCTGGAAAATGGGAAAGGCATCGCTGTATGAGGATAACTCTGCTATCTGTGTCCTTTGCCTTGGCTGGCGTTGCTTAGAGGTGCTTTGTATGCAAGAGTGTTTCTGAAACCTGGTGGGTGATGCCCACCGAGACAGTTACTGCATCATTTAAGTTGGGTATGGTTGACTAATCATAGCTTTTTGAAACTCCGATCAGGACTGAAATTGCACTGCTAGTTAGTCGGGAATAGAAGTCACCTACAGCTCTAGATCCAGGACCCCATGTTTTGGTGGTCACAGGAGAGACCATGTTGTTTACAGCCTGCTGTAGGAGATGCAGAGCTGCTCTGCTCTATGCATTACTTTTACCTCCTCCTAAGCTAAAGTAAAACTTGAAAACCAAAAAGCCTGAGAAGGAAAGCTTCCTGAAAGCCCAAAGCTGTTTTTTGACTTGTTTCTCCTCCTCAGATTTTCATCATTTCCTATGGAAAAATCTACTTCACTTGTGGAAAACTGCTTTGCAGAAGCTTCCATGTAGTTAAAAAAAATAAGAAAACAAATTTTTGGAAAATGGAGTGACACTAACACTTTTTGCTAATTCTGACCCAGCAAAAGGCAGCCAGACAGAACACTGGGGCTCAGAGCAAGGGCTTAGAGGGCTGGATGTGTCCCTGCAGCGGGAGGGGAGGTGAAAGCCCAAGGTCCCTGCTGATATCTGAGCAGACTTGCAGATGAAGGTCTAGCAGGAAGCTATGGAGACCTGCTTGAGCCACTGAGTTTTACTGGTATCCAAACTCATGCTAACTGCTGTGCAGCAATGGACTAAACCAGAATTGACAGCAGAAGTGTCAGGCTGCCAAACCACCACAACTCGGCTTTCTTTAAGCACAAGGATGATGGAAAAAAGTAACCTTCAAGCAAAGCCCCAACATAGCTCTGCCAGTGGGGAAGCTCCAAAGCCCAGATCTCCTAAGGCCCAGCAAGAAAGCATGGAGAAGACAACCCTGCTGAAGCACAGTGTCAAATTTAGCAGATACCGACCAAAACCTGGGGCAGCTGTAGGCATGTTGCCTCTCTACCTGTCACGTGGGCTGCTCAGGTGAGCCCGAGACGTGGACAGTTCAGAATGATCATAGGATAATGCTGTACCAATGCCTTTTTTTTTTTTTTCAGATCCTTGCTTCAAATTGCAGTGTGGAGGGCCAGATCTTCAGTTTTGTGTAAATCAGCCTTGTTCTGCACACTGCAGCTGAAATTGTCTGAGGGACTTCAGTGGATCTGCAGGGTTCTGGTCGGATCTGCTTTTACAGAGCTTCTAGGCTAAGGACCAGTCTTTGAAGTGCCTGGACAGAGTGCTACTATTCTCCTCCTCCATCCCAAGTAGTCCTGTGGTATTGATGGAGATGGACACTTCTTCCATCTACCTTGACATGGCTGCAGGTGCATGGAGTGCTGCAGTTGTACAAGAAGCCCAGCTGGCTGGCAGTCCTCAGGGAATTCTCATGCCAGGTGTTGGGCTGGCATTGATCCTTCCGGGAGGGGCAAGAGTGCAGGGATCTCATTATGCCTCCTCTGTTTGTATTTGTTTTATACTGCTTGTTTGAGAGCATGCGTGGCAACTCGGGTGTTTGAGTATGGGGCTGGAAAATATATAATATTTACATATCAACAATGAATAATGGTCTCCAGACAACCAGAGGGGTGTGATGCAGAGGGTACAGCGCTGTGGGGAATCGGGGGTGAGGGGTCTTGCGTAGGACCTTGTGGAGTAAGGAGGGTAATGTGCTGGGACTTGAGGCATGAGGGCTGGACTATCTGTGGAAGGGCAGTATATGAAATGCTTGCTGAGTTTTGCCATTTGTGGCAGAGCCCACAAGAAGTCACCAGTGAAGGGGATTAACCCCTGTGCTCATGTCTAGCTCTAAAGATGAAGCCAGCAGATCGTGCTCGGGTCTGCATGGATGACCAGACCAAGCTCTCATTGCAGAAAGTCACATTTAGAATTTCTGACTATTTCAGGGGCTCTACTTCACTTCCTGCCCTTCTCAACAAAGAATAATGGTGGGAGACTTTGATCTTCTGGGTGTTTCTGGGCATTTTGCAGGTATTCTGGAAGATTTGTAATGATGTGCTTTTCCAATTTTGTACAATCCCATTCTCAAAAGCAACTTGGGCTCTTGGCCTTCATTTTCCTATGGAACTAGGTTCCTGTGGCCTCCTGCTTCAAAATACAAAAGCATTTGGCTTGCATGGGCACTGATGGCAGTTAGATGCCTAACTGGGATCTGGGCTTTGGGACCAACCATTTCTGAAAATGTTACCTCCAACATTTAAACTCCAGGTGCTTATGCAGTTTCTGTGGTTCTTCACATTCCATAACCCTGTTAGGAGGTCACCTAAAAAGCAGAAACAAAATCAAGTGTTTTGGGAGGTTTATGTTCCTGGATTGTTTGGATGGGGTGGATGCGTGTGCATCTCTCTTGCTATTCATCCTCTCCTATTTAAATGTGTAAATAACGATGTGTCCTGGGAGTAAACAGTAAATTCAGGAAGAGCTTATAAGTTAGGAAAGATTGACTGATTCTTGGCAAGGGCAAGCTGGCATAGCTGTGTTGACTTCAAGGGAGCTGAACTGATTAATGTTAGCGATGTGGCTGGCCCTGTTTCTCCAGATGGTCTGATGGATGCCTGCAGATAACGAATCCTGTCTGCTTACCTACAGTAACTTATGAATATTTGTGCAATAAAGAAGATGTTCTGTGGGTTACTGTGACCAGCTCCAGGCATGGCCCGGTGCAGGGCAGTAAGCAGCCTCACTCAGCTTGCCGAGGCACCAGGTGCTGGCAGAGACCCTCGTTCAGCTGCGGGCAAAGCTGCTGCCAAGGGTGGATTTATCAAGTGAGTGATCACAGCTTGCTGCTTCTCCTCGTGTGTGCGTGACATAAACATCTATTATCTTCATTTGTAAAATTTTGCCGCGGCTCACCTCAGGGCAGATACTTCCGAGAGCTCAATTACAGGCAGTTAGTTGCTCAACAACACGCCTGGCAGGGTGCAAGCGCTGTGTCCCTGTCAGACAGCAGAGCTCTCTTTATTAATGTACTGTCATCAGGCAGTGCTTAAAGTCACCTGGGAAGCTGCTGGGTTCCTCAAGGGGAAGGAAAGGGATGCAGGCTGGAGCACAAGGCTCTGGTGGATGTTGCAGGAGGTCCCAAGAGGTCTCTGGCCACGCTGAGCCCCTTTAGGATGGCAGGGCAGTGCTCCTGTGGGAAGATCAGGCTTTGTCCCTCAAGACCGTGCCGCTCGGGCACAAGAAGTGTCATCCCTGGACTACAAGTGCAAAGGGGTTAAGTGATTTGTCCAAGGACAGGCAGGAAGCCTGTGGCAGAGGTTGCAATCAAAGGTGGCTTCCTGTCCTCAGCCCCACGGTTCTATTGCACAGCACGACAGCAGGCACCAAACTCACCTCAGGACGGGACCTCTGATCTCCTGAGGGATCAGAGAGCAGAAATTGGCCCTGTGCCAGAACCACCAACTGATACCGTCCCTCTGGTGCTTGCGGGGATGGTCCCTGCTGTCTTTCTCCTCAGTTGTCTCCTTACCTGGTGGGTAGTTATGGTGAGCACAGATCTCTGTAGGCTCACAGCACCCCAATGATGCCTTTCGAGGCAGCTCTTTAGCAACATTCTGCTCTGCCGACCAACACGAGGGTCAGAAGGGGCTAAGAATCTCCTGATAGTGATTGGGGATCTTTAAACCACTTCTTTAAAAAGATTTCCATTCCTCTTCTAAAAGGCAGTGGAAAAGCTCTGCGTGGCCAAGTGG